>NC_133769.1:90338647-90354332 GCF_003597395.2 Chelonoidis abingdonii
CCCAAAACCTGTGTGTGTTCGCCTCTGATTGGCACAAGCAATGTTTACACCAAATAGGGGAGCAGGTGCCAAAAGGTCTGGCTTCGCCCCCAAAAGGTGAGGTAATGCATATTGTTGTAGAATGCGTTCAACACTGAATGACAAAGGAAGAGGCCAGGGCAATACCGGTATGGCAAGTGATACAGGATGCAGACAGGAACCCATTCTAACAACTGACTTACAATGCAGAGAGATGAAGAGTTGGGGGGCAGGGTGAACACATGGGAGAGGGGCTGGAGGAACTAGAGAGTGTGGAGAAGTAGAGGAGAGGCAACAGTAGTTGGAAAGAAGGGCGAAGTAGTGGGAGACAAGAGCCTGTGCAGGAACAGCAGAAGGGGATGAGAGTTGGATAGGAACAATGAGGGAAGGAGGTCAAATCTGGAGGGTGGGTAAATCTGTGTGGCTGGTGGGAAATAGAAGTAAAGTGAGAGAGTATCGGGAGTCATGGAAGTGCACGGAGGATAGCTGCAGGGGGCATAAGGGAAGGATCAGATGGGAAGAGCAGCAAGAGAGAGAGATTGTAATTAAAGACTATATTGTAATCCATAGGCACAAAGGGGCTGAATTAAGGTTAAATGGGCAACCTTAATTCTGACATTTCCTAATTTAAGTGCCTAACTTAGTTTTTTGTGTGTATTACTGAAAAATACTGAAACGATTACTATATGTATTATTTCAGTTGGCTAATTCCTCACCTACAACAGTAAAAGCAATCTGTAGATGATGATCTAAATTCTTGTAGCTCCATAATGGTATAGAATGCCGCTTTGAATACTTTATGAAGACATGTTGTAAAGTAAGTATTATAATATTATATCCCATTTTATTTATAAAATGAATCTTGTGATGTATAGTCTATAGAAGTTTAGATAAAATTAGACTGTTGGTGGATCAACAGGAGATGCTTACATCTAGCTGACCTGTGAGAGGTGCTACCTGTTCCTAAGAGTCCATCTGAGTTTCAGATCCGGTAGGACACTGGAAGGTGTCAGATCTGATAGGATATACATTCCAAATTCAGAGGGGAATCTAGAGGGGAGACTAAATGAAAATCATTTTCCTTTTTCTGGCCCCCTCGATGTTTTTACCCATTGACAAAATAACCTGTGGAACCCATTGCCACAAAATATCAGAAACCAGAAGTTTAGCACAGCTCAAAAGTGGATTAGACATTTTTCAAGTTTCTTGCACCTTACTGTAAAGCAGCTGGCATTAGACACTCTCAGACACAACATGGTAGACTAGATGGGCCACTGACATCCAGTATGGGAATCCCTATGTTTCTACATAAAATATTACCAGTTTAGATTCCCTTAGTCTAAACTATCCTAGAGTTATCTACTTAATTATAATCCTTCCCCCTTACTTCTGAATTGACCTACTGGGCCTAAGTGACTGTACAGGAGTCTACACTGATGTAACTTAGGCCTTGGCTACACTTGCGAGTTACAGCACAATAAAGCCACCCACCGCGCTGCACCTCACTCCCTGTCCACACTGGCAAGGCACATACAGCGCTGTGTCTCTGCAGCTACAGTGCTGCTGGTACTCCACCTCCCCAAGAGGAATAAAGTTTATTCCGCCACCACTGCTGCTGCACTACGGCACCAATATGGCCACCCAATGTGCTCTGATTGGCCTCCAGAAGTATTCGGCAGTATCCCACAATGCCTGTTCTAGCCACTCTGGTCATCAGTTCAAACTCTACTGCCCTGGCTTCAGGTGATCAGCCATCAGACCCGCCCTTTATATTCCCCAGGAATTTTAAAAATCCCCTTCCTGTTTGCTCAGCCAGGTGTGGAGTGCTATCAGCGAATCTTTCCAGATAACTATGTCTCCGCGCACCAAGTGATCCCCAGTATGGAGCAATGGCAAGTTGCTGGACCTCATCAGTGTTTGTGGGGAGGAAACTGTCCAGTCCCAGCTGCACTCCAGCCGTAGGAATTGCAATACCTTTGGGCAGATATCAAGGAACATGATGGAAAGAGGCCATGACCGGAACATACTGCAGTGCAGGATTAAACTCAAGGAGCTGCGGAGAGCCTACTACAAAGCCCACGAGGCAAACGGTCGCTCGAGTGCTCCCCCCGCGACCTGCCGATTCTACAAAGAACTAGGTGCGATACTTGGGGGTGACCCCACCTCCACTCCAAGCACCTCTATAGACACTTCAGAGAGGGAGGAGGAAAGTGGGAGGGGGTGGGGAGACACCCCAGAATCCCTGGACACATGCAGCCAGGAGATCTTCTCGAGCCAGGAGGAAAGTAGCCAGTCACAGCAGCCAGTAGTTGGTGGAGGACAAACAGAAGAGCAGGTTCCCTGTAAGCAGCTTTTTTTTCAGAAAGGAATTTTTTCAGTGCAGTCTTTTTGGGAGAGGAGGGTTAGGGCTTCATGCATGCCTAGATGTGGAATAGCACATTGATGTGGTCTATCACATTGCGGTAATCAGCCTCGGTAATCTCTTCTAAAGTCTCAACCAGAACATGAGCAATGCGCTTGTGCAGGTTTCTTGAGAGAGCCACCGTGGTCCTTGTCCCAGTCAGGTTAACGCATCCATGCCACTGTGCCATGAGGGGCGGGGGGACCATTGCTGCACACAGACAAGCTACATATGGGCTAGGGCGGAAGCCGCATTGCAGTAGAAGACCCTCCTTTGCTTCCCAGGTCACCCTCAGCAGCGAGATATCTTCCAGGATGAACTCCTGTGGAAAATGTTGGGACAGTGTTCAGTGTAGGTGCCCCCTGCAGCTGTTGGCTCTCCCCAAGGCACAGAAACCCCAAGGACAGTACAGCCCTGAAACAATCAGTCCCCCTTACTCACCATTTTGGGGTCCTGTGGGTTATGTGCGCTCTCTTTGGGATGGGAAAATTATGCTATTGTGTAGACTGTGTGCCCCCTCCTTAAGTGCAGTGGAATCATTACTCTGTCTGGTATAAACAATGCTGCCTCTGTTAAGTGTTGCATTTTGCCTTTACAGATGCAACCTTGAGATCTCAGCCATCCATGTTATCACTGGCTGAGAGACTGCAAAGACACAGGAAGAGGCCACGAAAAAGCAAATAAGACATGCTGCAAGAAGTGATGCAGCAATCTCTTAAAGAGAATCAAAAAGTGCAGGAGTGGAGGGACAGTGAAAGCAGGATCCGCTAGGAAAACGCAGCACACTGGTGGCAAAGCATGGAGCACTAGCAGCAAAGCACGGATCGGCTGATAAGCATCATGGCCACCAAGCGGACTCTATCCAGGCACTCATAGCCATGCAGGCAAAGTACTACCGTGCCCCCTCCCCTGCAGCCCTTATCCCAAAACTCTTTCCCTTGTGCTCCCATGTCACCTCAAACCCACTTTCCCCAACATCCAATTTCTTACCGCCACCAGCTGCCTCAACATCTGTATCTTCATCACCCAGCCCTGAAAACTACAACCCTTACCCTCTGCACTCAATCCCCATCACCATGCAGTATAGCCTTTCCGAAGTGCAGCACTCATTGCACAGCACTCCAGACAGAACATACACAAATCTGTGATTGTACTGTTCCCCACTCCACCCCCTTGTCCTTTCTGATTCCCAAGCGGTTGTGTTTCTTTTCAATAAATGGATTTTTTGGCTTTGAAAACATTCTTTATTATTACATAAAGTAAAAGATACCATAGCCTAGGAAAGAAACAGCTACTGCAGGTCAGTGTAGCAAACACAGACTCCTACTAACATTGGAACCACTGTACTTCACTCCTGTGCAGGGCACCAGACATTACTGCTAGTTTTCAGCCTCAAATTCCTCCCTCAAGGCATCCCTAATCCTTGCAGTCCTGCGCTGGGCCCCTCTAATAGCCCTGCTCTCTGGCTGTGCAAATTCAGCCTCCAGATGTTGGAGGTCCATGTCTGAGTGAAGCTTTCTCCCTTCCCTTCACAAATATTATGGAAGGTACAGTCTGCGGATATAACCACAGGGATACTGTGTTCGGCCAAGTCCAGCTTCCCATAGAGATCACCAGCATTTTAAACAGCCAAAAGCACACTCCACAGTCATTTGGCACCAGCTCACCCTGTAGTTGAACCGTTCCTTGCTGCTCTCAAGGCTCCCTGTAATGTTGGGACAGTGTTCAGTGTAGGTGCCCCCTGCAGCTGTTGGCTCTCCCCAAGGCACAGAAACCCCAAGGACAGTACAGCCCTGAAACAATCAGTCCCCCTTACTCACCATTTTGGGGTCCTGTGGGTTATGTGCGCTCTCTTTGGGATGGGAAAATTATGCTATTGTGTAGACTGTGTGCCCCCTCCTTAAGTGCAGTGGAATCATTACTCTGTCTGGTATAAACAATGCTGCCTCTGTTAAGTGTTGCATTTTGCCTTTACAGATGCAACCTTGAGATCTCAGCCATCCATGTTATCACTGGCTGAGAGACTGCAAAGACACAGGAAGAGGCCACGAAAAAGCAAATAAGACATGCTGCAAGAAGTGATGCAGCAATCTCTTAAAGAGAATCAAAAAGTGCAGGAGTGGAGGGACAGTGAAAGCAGGATCCGCTAGGAAAACGCAGCACACTGGTGGCAAAGCATGGAGCACTAGCAGCAAAGCACGGATCGGCTGATAAGCATCATGGCCACCAAGCGGACTCTATCCAGGCACTCATAGCCATGCAGGCAAAGTACTACCGTGCCCCCTCCCCTGCAGCCCTTATCCCAAAACTCTTTCCCTTGTGCTCCCATGTCACCTCAAACCCACTTTCCCCAACATCCAATTTCTTACCGCCACCAGCTGCCTCAACATCTGTATCTTCATCACCCAGCCCTGAAAACTACAACCCTTACCCTCTGCACTCAATCCCCATCACCATGCAGTATAGCCTTTCCGAAGTGCAGCACTCATTGCACAGCACTCCAGACAGAACATACACAAATCTGTGATTGTACTGTTCCCCACTCCACCCCCTTGTCCTTTCTGATTCCCAAGCGGTTGTGTTTCTTTTCAATAAATGGATTTTTTGGCTTTGAAAACATTCTTTATTATTACATAAAGTAAAAGATACCATAGCCTAGGAAAGAAACAGCTACTGCAGGTCAGTGTAGCAAACACAGACTCCTACTAACATTGGAACCACTGTACTTCACTCCTGTGCAGGGCACCAGACATTACTGCTAGTTTTCAGCCTCAAATTCCTCCCTCAAGGCATCCCTAATCCTTGCAGTCCTGCGCTGGGCCCCTCTAATAGCCCTGCTCTCTGGCTGTGCAAATTCAGCCTCCAGATGTTGGAGGTCCATGTCTGAGTGAAGCTTTCTCCCTTCCCTTCACAAATATTATGGAAGGTACAGTCTGCGGATATAACCACAGGGATACTGTGTTCGGCCAAGTCCAGCTTCCCATAGAGATCACCAGCATTTTAAACAGCCAAAAGCACACTCCACAGTCATTTGGCACCAGCTCACCCTGTAGTTGAACCGTTCCTTGCTGCTCTCAAGGCTCCCTGTGTAGGGTTTCATGAGCCACAGCATTAACGGGTAAGCAAGATCTCCAAGGATCACAATGGGCATTTCAACTTCCCCTACTTTGATTTTCTGCTCTGGGAAAAAAGTCCCGGCCTGCAGCTTCCTGAACAGGCCAATGTTCCAAAAGATGCGTGCATCATGCATCTTTCTGGGCCAGCCTGTGTTAATGTCAATGAAATGCCCACAATGATCCACAAGTGCCTGGAGAAACACAGAGAAATGCCCCTTCCGATTAATGTACTCAGATGCTAGGTGGGATGGTGCCAGAATAGGAATATGCGTCCCATCTATCACCCCTCCATAGTTAGGGAAACCCATTTGTGCAAAGCCATCCACAATGTCCTGCACGTTACCCAGAGTCATGGTTCTTCTGAGCAGGATCAGCACATTTTTGTTTTTAAAGATCTTTTACAGCAGATTTTGACAAAATGCCAAGGACTGATACCAATGTGAGATTCTTAAAATAGCTACAGCATTCGACCAAGGTTCAAGAATCTGAATGTTTTCCAAAAATCTGAGAGGATGAGGTGTGGAGCACTGCTTTCAGAAGTCTTGAAAGACAATACTCAGATACAGAAAACACGGAACCTGAACCAACAAAAAAGTTGTGTGATGAAACTGACTCAGATGAATGGAAAATGAACATGCATCGGTTACTGCTCTTGCTTTGGATCGTTATTGAGCAGCATCCTCATCAGTATAGCGCATGTCCTCTAGAATGGTGATTGAAGGGATGAAGGGACAATTAATCTTAGCCATCTGGCATGTAAATATCTTGTGACCGGCTTCAACAATGTGAGCGACGCCTGTGTTCCTCGCTTTCGGGTGACATTGTAAAAAGAAGTCGGGCAGCTTATTCTCTGCAATTGTAATTCAAATTTGTTTGTCTGAGTGATTGGCTAGTGGACTGGTGGACTTGTAAGTCTAAAGTCTTAACTTGGTTTACTTTTTAACGCATTATTTTTGTAATAATTCTACATTTGTTAATTCAACTTTCGTGATAAGAGTTGCAATACTGTACTTGTATGAGGTGAATTTGAAAAAATATTGCACTACAAGTATTTTGTATTAGGTGAAGTAGAAAGAAATACTATTTCTTTTGTGTTTTACAGTGCAAATATTTGTAATCAAAAATAAATATAAAGTGAGCACTATATACTTTGTATTCTATGTTGTAATTGAAATCAATATATTTGAAAATGTAGAAAACATCCAAAAATATTTAAATAAATGGTATTCTATTATTAACAGCGCAATTAATTGCAATTAATTTTTTTAATCGCTTGACAGCCCTAGTTACAACATGTTCAAGTTATCTGCAGTGGATGATTTTACAAAATCAGAACTAATCACTTTATTCCAGAAAGGAGACAGTCAGAAGTTGTATTTATAATGCTGCTTTGGAACTGAAAGATGTAATTTCTCATACATCTGTATTACAGTATACTCTAGTCCTGCCTGAATTCCAAAGACACAGAAGATTCCTTGTGGGTACTGTCAAGTATTTTGGGTCAGTAGATATCCACCTCAGTTGAGTGAGACAAAATTGTTTTAAAGAATCCTGGGAGTATTGTCTGTATCAAAGAAACCAAATCCAGACCACAAAACTAAAGCAACCCATAGCAACCAAGAGGCCAGATCCTCACCTAGTGTAAAGCAGAGTAGCTCCACTGACTTCATTGAAGCTACAACAATTTATAGCAGCTGAGATTCTGCCCCAAGAATTTGAAACCTGAGCTTCTGTTGACAAACAGTTTAACTGGCAAACCCAGATTCCATACTCCAAATGGTTTCTACAGTTTGAAAAAAGATGTGAATTTGTCCACATCCTCTTGCCACCAGTCAGTCTTTAGTGGATCCAGGTCATAGATATTCTTAATCTGTTCTTACTATGGCAAGTCTATAACAAGTGCTGGTCTGCAGAATATGTACGAAATACATGTCTTGTAAAGATGCTCTTGAATTTCACCAAAATCAGCACACACAAAAATCAAACAATCACTAAGTTTCTAAAAAATTAATCCATTTTGTACTCAAACTTAGCAGGAGCTGTTTTAGTCCTTTAGCCACACCGGCTTACAGAAAATGCTTGTGAACTGCTTCCTTCAGAAATGGTTACTGCATTTTCATAAGCAAATAGGAACAATCGTATATAAAAGCAGAATGTTGGAAGGAGTTTTCTTTCTCTCCATATTAGGTATGAGCTGTGTGATAAGTGAAATCATATCCATCTTTAAAGTCTTTGGGAAGTTTTATTAATGAACTCCTCCTGAGGCTCAAGTTCTTTAAGGTCCTATACTTTAAATACAGAACTTTATTCATAAAATCGCAGCAGAAAATAAATGTCACTTAGATGAAGATCTGATCATAATTAAATCACTCAGAAGACTTCACTTTATCCAAGCTAACACCACCCTGTTTCTTAAGGGGTTTTTATTAAGTTCTTATATTAACTGTATCGGATCTATTAAGGATAATGCAGTCTACTGCAGCCATTGCATCTTCCTTCTGATATACCTAGATAAAGCCATTTTGTTACTGAGCTAAGCTGATGGTTAATATGAGGAAGAATGCAACAGGGTAGTGGTGATAGGGGTCAGCCCATCCCCATCACATGGCACAGTCCTCTAAGATTTTGGGAGGTTGTATATATTCAACAACTAGGAGATATTGGGAGAGAGGAAACAGTCCCATGAATAAAAATAGTGTTTGGGAGGAAATCTTATTAACTGTTTCTTAACAGCCTGGAACCAGGAACCTTGCAGAGTGGACAGGGCAGGGGGCCCTCATTTCCAGCCAATTAAGATGAGCTTTAGGAAGGGACCAAGCAGATATGCTGTCTCCTTCCTCATTGCAGAGAGTCACTAGCAGGAGAATGACAGCCTGCTGAGTCCTCTGAGGACTGATTTTTGTGGGGTAGGTAGCTGAAGGGTAAGCTAGCTAAGACTTATAGATAACCTAAAGTTATACACCCTCCCAGGAGGAGAAGTGAGGAACTCCTGCCTTAAAGAAAAGAGACAGAAGGAGAGTCTTAACCACAACCCAGCTTAAGGATGAACTGTCAGAAGACACTTGTGTTAAGAAGGGAAATAAGGGCTATTTGAAATACATCCCAGCTGGTGCCTGGAAGGCTGGGTGCGGCTTTGAGGAATCTCCTCAGTAGCTGGCTGGAGAGAAGCCACAAGGAGCTACAAATCCTTGGAGAGAATAATGCTATTTACAGACTTGGGCCTGGTCTACACTACCCGTTTAAATTGATTTAAAGAGCGTTAAATTGATTTAACGCTGTACCTGTCCACACTACAACGCCCTTTATATCGATATAAAGGGCTCTTTAAATCGATTTCTGTATCCACCGGAGAGGAGTAGCATTTATAATTAGTATCCATATCGATTAGTGATGTGGCGCAAGATCGATGGTATTGGCCTCTGGGCGTGTATCCACAGTGGCACCTGTGAGACACTTGGACAGGCAATCTACTGATTGAGGTGGCCTAGCGTAAACAGGAAAGCCCGCGAACTTTTGATTTCATGTTCCTGTTGCCCAGCATGGAAGTCTGATCGCCCACAGGTTGCAGCGTAGCAGTCCCAAGATCCAAAAGGCTCCAGCGTCGACCTATATGGGAGATACTGGATCTGATGCCCATGTATGGGGACAATTGTTTACAGAGCTCCGTTACGAGACCGAAACTGCCAAAGCGTTTGAAAAATCTCCAGGTACACAGTGCTGGGTGCAAGCAGTAACGGAAAGCCAAAGAATCAAATGGACATCTGGGGAGGAGGGGGCGCCTGGGACTCCAGCTATCCCACAGTCCACAGCAGTCTCGAACAGTGTGTGTGGTCGTGGCTAGCTCAAAATGCTGTGGTTCAAACACATTGTCCGGTGGTGCAGGGCATAACTCGTCATTACTGCCTCCACCCCACATGAAAAAAGGAAAAACATCATTTGTCTCGATTTTTTATGTTGGCACCCTTGTGACTCTGCTCCTCCCCGTGGGCGACGGTACATATGCTTGTAGCTGCGCTGGTACTCTCGCTGGCCGCAGGTAGGCTTGCTTGGGCGCGCGGAAGAATAGAGAGGAAATGATTACTCCGGTCATTCCCAGTAGATGGTAGCAGATGGCTGGTACCGTCTCATCATAGCCTGGGGCGCTGGGCTTCATGCCCCTCCTTCATGGTAAAGAAAAGATTCTGTCCTGCGCTACTATCATAGCACGGATGCTGGCTTCTCCCCCCACCGCTTAATGTCTGCCTGGACTTTTAGCAGCTGGAGGCTGCATCTCCTCATTTTATCTCACTAACAGTCAGTGTTTCTATTTCTGCATTCTTTTAACTATCATGACGCAAATGGAGGACACTGCCACGGTAGCCCAGGAGGTTGGGAGGAGAGGGAAGAACGGGTGGATTGTTGCAGGGCCCTCCGAATGGCCTGCAGTCATCTTTCTGTGGATTGGCACGGAGCAGCTGGGCTCTCTGGTACACTGCTTCTCTAGTAACTTGCCCCAATATTCTAGGCAGGAGACTCTATTTTTAGAATACATAAAGGAGGGTTGATTAGGGGTCATTCCATTTTTGCCTTTGCGCCCCTGGCCAACCTCAGCCAGGGGATATCCAAATAGCAGCAGACAGTACAGATGCAGAACAGTCATTCATTGCCAATTTACAATGGCAGCAGACAGTACGAACGACTGTACTCTCTACTATAATGCAAAAGCAATGAAGTGATGTGTTAGTGCACTGCAGTATCCGTGTCAGCGGTCATCCAGTAACTTCGGTACAGTGACAAAAGGCAACAGGCTCTATGAGTGCCATGCTATGGTGTTGCCGGGCATCCAGGCGAAAAGGGCATGAAATGATTTGGATTGCCGTTGTTTTCCGGAGAAAGGAAATGACTGACGACATTTACCCAGAACCACCCGCGACAATGATTTTTGCCCCATCAGGCACTGGGATCTCAACCCAGAATTCCAAGGGGCGGGGGAGACTGCGGGAACTATGGGATAGCTACAGAATAACTACCCACAGTGCAATGCTCCTGAAATCAATGCTAGCCTCGGACCATGGAGGCACACTGCCGAATTAATGTGCTTAGTGTGGCCGCGTGCACTCGACTTTATACAATCTGTTTTACAAAACCGGTTTATGTAAAATCGAAATAATCCCATAGTGTAGACGTACACCAAGACACTGATATCAGATAGCAAATACTGGCTGCCAGTCTCTGATGTTTAGGGGAAGTTATATGAATGGGTGAGCTGAGGTAGTGATTTGTTCTAAACTTGGTATTTTTCTATAGAAATTACTGAACTAAAACTGCCATGTGTGTGCACTTTGGAGCATTTATGGATGGAGTTAAAACTGAACATTTGCTGGTGTTCAGGAAAAATTACACAAAATAGAAAAAGAACAAAAGCAGAAGGACAAATATAATCTGGAGACACAAAGGAATTGTTAATTAATAAGGTTAACGGAAATTCTTAAAATTTAGATATCAATCCACACGGAATAGGGGACAAGAAAAAAGGTTGAAGACTAAGAACCATTTTCCATTTTTTTAATGTAATTAGGGAATGAAAGTGTGAAAATGTTAAGGAGCTAATTAAACATGAACATAGTTATTGGCAGAGCCAAAGAATATGAAAGCAAGAGTTCTTAAAGAATTAGCGTATGAAATTGTTAAATGATTTGCCAGCTCTCTGTTGGTTTCTTTTAATATAGCGTTTTTTCTGAACAGTTCTCAAAGGAGGATTTCAAAGCATGACACTGAAACTGCATTGGTTCTTATATTTCCTGAAGCAGATTTTCCCTCCTTAATTGGGACTTGCAAGGTTTAATATCTTCATAAATGTTGCAGAGGGATAATTAAATTGTTTGAATTTGCAGACAGTACGAAGTTAGGAAGAATTTGCAAACATGCTGGAGGAGAAAGAGAGTGACAAAATGTTCCAGAGAGTAATGAAAGAAAGAAAGAAAGAAAGAAAGAAAGAAAGAAAGAAAAACATTCATCTCATTATACCAATATGTGCCGGTGGGCAAATTCTGCTCCCCACCCCCACCTTTCCAGCTGCATAAGCTTCTTTTGTGGAGGAAGTGGTTGGCCCCCTGCAGAGTAACACGCATGGGACAGGAGAGGATGAGCCATTGACAGACTGGAGGATGAGGGGGGGCAGGGTATCTAGTGCTTAATGGATCCTCCAACCCTCACTCCTGCAGGGTGACCAGCGATTAGGTTGCTATAGCTTCCATGGATAGGCTGAGCTGCTCCATGGCTTAGAGAAGAAGAGTTGTTTTTCTTTCCCTGGGTGCATCTACCTGGGGCTCGGCTGAGAACTTGCTCCTCAGAGAATATTGACGCTAAGCCAAACCCCAAATCACTTTACAATTAAGATCCTGAATTGAAGGAAGGGTATAATGCATTCTGGATTTGATAAATGTGAAATAAGATGTCAAATTTTAGGTACACTTATATACCATGATAAATTAATGTCACTATTACATGTCTGAGTAAAGGAAATCAGCTCAGCTGGAAATATCTCAGCTCTGGGTCCTGTGTAGCTCACACAAAAATACAAACCTGCTGAGTTTATTGTACAACCCTTCAAACTTTGCCCTACCAACCTACGTTCAAGTACACAAGCCATATTCTCAGGTGTGCCTGAGTTACACTTGGTTTTCTGGTACCTTTCCATATCTCCCTCCCAATACTGGTAGTTAGGATACAGTTTGGTCTCCGGCCCAGTTTAAAACAGCCTCAGACATGATCTCATTTGTGCTAGCTGGAAACTTCTATGTTGTAAAGTGCATTCTGGCTGTGCCAGTGGTTCTAGCCATGCATATGTTAAGCTAGAAGGGGATCAGGGCCTGGCCTAGAGCCAGCTATGCCAGTGTTACACTACTTAGGCATTCACTTACACCAGGGCAACCCTGGTTTGCTCTTTCGCATCCCAAAGGGGATAGAAAGATGGCTTAGAATGGTTCAGAGATGACACAGCCAGGTACAGGATCTGGTCCATGATATTATCATCAATAATGGGTTTTGCTTCTTCTGCAGAAGCGACTTCCTTGCAATTTTCAAAACGTTTCTCAAGCTAAACAATGTTCCCAACTTCACACTCACAATATAAAGTGTGTAATCCACGTATAGTACTTGCAGAAATGAGAAGGCACCTGAAAATAGTAACCAACGCTGGTAGAGAAAAGAGTGGAGCTGTTGTGTCATAGGCAAGCTGCTGGGCTCAGAGTGATGATCCACAGCCGTCCAGCACACCGACACTTGGGGAACTGCATGCTTGCCTGCTGGCTGTTTGTGTCTGGGCTCTGAGCCACAGCTGCAGGGCATTTAAGGCACCGAGGTTACAGGCAGCTGTTGACACAATGATTTGCTGGTCTGGGTTGAACCCCAAATCATGACAGGGGCATACACTCCCCAATTTCACCTACAATCCCAGTTTCTACTAGTTGTGGCACCGCTCTGTAAATTGGACAGATCATACTTTTGTCTTAGACTGGCTTTTGTCAGCTGTTGAGAATTTTTTTAAACGTCATCATTAAGCCTGGCCAATGTCAACTGGCTCATTATATCTATCTCTGAGCTGGAGTTGGTCAGAAATCTTCCTATTAAATTATTTTTTCCCTCATTGGATAATGCCAACTTATCAACACTGAAGTGTTCTCCAAGAACATGTTGACTTTTGTTAAAAATTCTGATGGAAACCAGGTAGGTTTCCTGGCAGCCTGCTAGGGCACCAGGCAGCTCAGAGAGCCTCATAAATGTTTAGAAAAGGTCAAAGGTAAATGTCATTTTGACGCTTTCCAATGGATATTTCAGAATTTTTGTTCCCTGGGAAATTTTGAAAGTTCAAATTTATGGTTAGGTCTAGAATTTTGTTTGTTGTTTTAATTTCAGAATTCCCTACAGAAAGACAGTTCCAATTTCTGGCTAGCTCTCCTCAGAACTAGTGTGTCAGGCTGTCTGCAGAGAGAAGCACACATCACATCACCTGGTTTGCATTTTGAATTTTATCTTCACAACCATGAAGGAGGGAGACTTAAGTGTTTTTAACATGAAAGCATGGATTCTGTACCACATGGAAGCAGCCATCGGGAAAGAACTGAGTCACTGATTTGAACCAGCCCATTGCCACTCTTGAATTGCAGAGAGTGTCATAAACTGTCTTCAATTTCAAGCCCTGGGCAATTAGTAGAAGTTGAATCCATCGTCATGGATCACAGGCTATCTGCAGGCAGGACAATGCAATCCTCCCAGCTTGCTCCTTCAAGATCTGACTAAAATATAGTGCTGAATCATTCAGCCCTTCCTTGGATAAAGCACATATAGCACAGCCAGCTTGATTCTCTGCATTGCCATTGTAAAGGTTCAGGTGCTATAAAGTAACAACTCTGAAGTCCCAGAGCAGGTTTGCTGCAGAGCTGTCAACCCTAGCTCTCATGGGGAGGATGCTGATTGCATCACTCTAGTTCACGTGGCAGCCAAATCATGCTCCAAAGAACTATGTCTTTCAATATTACACAGTGCTGTAAGGCACGAGTTTGAATAGTGCTGTAATAGTGGTAAGTTAGTGTAAGGTGAGAGAAACACTGACAAAGACAGTTTAAGGTTTGTCTACACAGGGAGATTTACTGACATTATACTGCTCTAATTATGCCAACATAACTCCCTCCAGACACTCTTATTGCAGAATAAAAATACCTTTTTCCAGTGTAGCTTATACCGCTTCCAAAGCAATGTAAGCTCAAGCATAAGCTCTTGACTGGACTCTGGACTACAGCAATGCAGGATATCTGGGCAAGAAGCCTTTAGCAATTAGGAATCTCCAACCAGTACTGAACTCTGCAGGGTGTCTCCTCAGCAACTTTGGCTCATCAGACCTGTCCTCCACTCCCTACACTGGCTTCTCATAGAATATAGACTCAAGTTCAAGGTCTTGGCGCTTATCTTCAAGGTGCTCAATGGCCTGGGCTAAACAATCACCCAGAGTTTCTGTTGACCTAGCTGGGTCTATGCTGAGAGATTAGTCAGTTTAATTACACTGCTCAGGGTGTGAAATGTTGTGTTAATTTAAAGCAGAGACCAGGGCTAGGTGAGGATCTGGTCTCTTTTTTTGTTATGGCATCTCTAGTTTTAGGGGCTGGATTTGATTTCTTCAGGGAGAGCTTTTTCCCCCAGAGTCTTTAAAACAACTTTCTTGTCTCGCTCAACTCAGGTAGATGTCTACTGACTTGGAAGCACCCATGAGGAATCTTCTACGGTCCCTGTAACTGAGACAGGAATGAAGTACACTGTAGTACAGAAGTATGAAAAAATGACTGTGAATCTCTTTCAGTTCCAAAGCTGCATTATAGATATTATAACTTCCTACTGTGTCCTTCTAGAAATAAAATAATTCACTCTGAACTTGCCCCCAATAGATTCTACAACTTGAACGTTTTACCATAACTCTCTTTTAAAACAATAAAAAAGATAATTGCTGTATGCAGCATGAGACCCTTTGGAGGGCCCTGCTCCTACTGCTGTTGACACCAAAAGGAGCTCTTCTACTCTTTCAAATGTAATGGGATAGGTCTACATGTCTGTTTGAATGGCTGCATGAAAATATTTTTTGGAAAAACTTTAAAAATTAACCAAGAACATGATTAACAATTATAAACTTGGGATTTAGTTATAGAGGAATGCTCTTTAACAAAACTCTTAACTCTGCCACTACAAAGTAGCAAAAGGAGAAGAAAAATGAAAAAGTGTCAGGGAAAAAAAAACCCTACACATCATTGTTTTATTTTTGGGAAAGAAAAAGAAAAAAAGGGGGGCTGGTAGAAGAAAGGGAGAGAAATAGAAAATTTTTAAATTCAAAACTTTTAAAGCAAATATTTTCCTAAATAAAAATCCGTGTCAAACCCTGCATAATGGAAATCACACTGAACGACCATAGAAAAAAATTCCCTTCTCCCACTAATTAGAATTCAGCTTGCTTCTTGCCTGACCCTCTGTCCAGTGAAGTCAATGGGAGTCTTTTCATTGATTTAAATGAGGGTACGTCTACACTACGGGATTATTCCGATTTTACATAAACCGGTTTTGTAAAACAGATTGTATAAAGTCGCGTGCACACGGCCACACTAAGCACATTAATTCGGCGGTGTGC
>NC_133769.1:90355945-90402045 GCF_003597395.2 Chelonoidis abingdonii
TCAGATCCAGTATCTCCCATACGGTCCATGCTGGAGCTCTCTTTGGATTTGGGACTGCATCGCCACCTGTGCTGATCAGAGCCCCACGCTGGGCAAACAGGAAATGAAATTCAAAAGTTCGCGGGGCTTTTCCTGTTTACCTGGCCACTGCATCCAAGTTCAGATTGCTGTCCAGAGCTGTCGCAGTGGTACATTGTGGGATATTGCCCGGAGGCCAATACCGTCGATTTGCGGGCACACTAACCCTAATCCGGTATGGTAATACTGATTTTAGCGCTACTCCTCTCGTTGAGGAGGAGTACAGAAACCGATTTAAAGAGCCCTTTATATCAATATAAAGGGCCTCGTAGTGTGGACGGGTGCGGCGTTAAATCGGTTTAACGCTGCTAAAATCAGTTTAAACGGGTAGTGTAGACCAGGCCTGAGTTTGGGATCATTAAGTCCTCTAGGTCCTAGTTCCTGTCCTTTATTAAGCCATCCCAGTTACTCTAAGAAACATAATATCTCATGTCTCAAATTTTCCTAAAGAAATCAAGGCACTCAAATCAATCAGTTTTATTAGATCACATATGACTTGTATTTTGTAACTACAAGGAAAAAAACATGTACAATCTAAAACAACAGTAACATACATATAATACACGAACTTCATAAAAACTCTCTTCTTCAGTGAGATGCTAAAAAAGGGAAAATTGCCACTGATTCAATTCCTGCTGGAGACTGAGAGAATACTAAAAAACATTATCTTTTGAGATGGTGATAAAGCTTTTTTATGCAAAAGGGATAAAATGCAACATGCTCTCAGAAGACAGAAAATTCTACATTCCAGAAGATCCTGGAAGCATGCAGATTTTAGACCAATAATTGTGGAAAGCAGTACATGCTCTTCTACTGCCAGAAGAAACACACAGTTCAGCACACAAGGACAAGGACAAGATAGAATTTGGGAGAATTAAAAAATTATCTTGAACAATATCCAAAATTTGGCCCCTAAACTGACCTTTGACCACCCCTTGAGCAGAGTTTAAGGTCTTTTGTTTTAAATCTTTATGATAGGGGGACCAATGACCCAAATAATGGAACTTTATCCGTAAATAAGTGAAAGCCATGACTTGTTCTACAAAATGTCTTCTACCCTTCCAGAGAATTCTTCCCAAAAATCTTGACCTTGATCTTGTTATAATTAAGAACCAGGTCTTGAATGTTACAATATGAGGAAAAATAGGATAATAACCAGCGGACGACTCCTGGAGCTTGTGATAAAACAACCATGTCATCTGCATATAACACCAAGACAGATTTACCCTTAATTTGCATCAGAGAAAAATTATCTTCTTTTAAACTATCCACCACATCATTAATATATAAATTAAAAAGAGGTGGCACTAGAAGGCAATCCCTCGTGTATTCCTCTAGAGGTAAGGAAAACTGACTCAGTACATTCTTTATTGACTTTGTTTTGTATGCTAACTATATTGCCCTGGTATAAAGCCTCCAAAATACGCAGAAGTCTTATGTCAATACCCATCCATCTTAATTTTGCTCAAAGTTTATCTCTGTTAATAGACTTAAATGCCATCTTTAGATCTATGAAAGCAGCATACAGTCTAGTACCCTTAACCCAACATATCTATAACTCATATAGGATACAATAAAACAAATTGCAAGTGTGGCTCTGCCAGCCCTAAAACTGTACTGCTCATGGTGTAACAAATTATCCTTTACAACCCATATTTCAAGTTTAGATAGTAAAAATCTGGAATAAATTTCCATGTCATATCTAACAGATTAATATGTCTATATGAAGCAGGATTCCTTCTGTCCCCTTTTTAAAAAATAGAAACTATAATACTAAACATCCAGCCAGATGGAATTCATCCCATTGATTGATGATAGTAAATAAATTAGTCAAAACTAGGAACCACCAATCAAGAGTCTCCTGAAAAATTCCACAGGAAGAAAATCTTTCCCTGGAGTTTTTTTCTGTCATTGGGTTAAAATAAATAACTGAACTTCTCTGCCTGTTACCAGAGGCCAGAGTGGTAAATCAAAAAGGGGATTCCTCATTACATCAGCTGTGCTAGAATTAGATAAAAAGGAAGCAGGTTTGGAGAAATCACTATACCAAAAAAAAAACCACCAAAAAATCCACCACAACCCAAGAATATCTTAAATTTTTGTGGGAGGATTTTGAAGAAGCCGCTAAACCTAAAAATTCTTTCACATTTTGGAAGCGAATAGCCTTAGGCTCGGACAGATATACTTTATCTGAGGAACCCCATATTAATGATAAAGCCTGTTTAGCACATTTTGGCCAGGTTTTAATGATTCCTCAAGGCATCTAATTGGGATATTTTTAATATTGAGAATCCTTGTCAGAATGAAATAGGATTCCTTAAGTATCGTTTGCTCTTATTCTTCTCAGCAGCTTAGACTTTTCATTTCCCTCAGAGTATTCCTGCAGTGGCATAAAATGATGACATCCAACTATGATGTATGTCCTGAGACATAATTATGAAATATTTCTATGTAGCTATTTTGTAAAATACAAGACTATAGTTTTCAAGGTGTATTTGTGTGACCACAAATAGATGGTGCTAGAGCTGTGCTGACAATAAAGTAGACATGATACTTACATGAAAAAAAACCCCATTATTTTCTATCTACTGCCTAGCACGTTTTTTTCCCTGCTGATTGTGGACAAATTTTAGTAGTGACTGGGTTTGATTTGAGAAATGCTGTACATGTATTGATATGAATTTTATTTCTAACCATGTGCCAGACTCTCTATTGATTTCTCATCATTCTGTTCTCTCTTTCTGACTCCTCCAATGAACAATGTAATGAATTTTAAAGACTACAAATGAGGTGGGTAGTGCAGCAAATGTTTCTGATATGAAAGAAAGTTAAAAAAAAAAAAAAAAAACACCAGCGAGAGCTCCTTGCAGACCATCACTGAAATGACATTTTGGACTGATGGTGCGGGCTGAAGATAAGTATTTGCAGCTACTTTATTCATTAACATTTGTATTGCAGAAGTAGGGCAGCAATACAATTAAAACATCAAAAATGCTAACAGTCTGAATAACTCTGTAGCCTCGTGTTTTTTCCTTCTAAAGCGCTTTAGAAATAATTTCTCCCTTCCAACACAATCTTACTTGTCTTGTTCTCAGGCATTAATTCAGCACTTAATATTAGCCATACAGCTGCTTCCTTTGCTCTAAAAAGAAGCTGCCAGAGGTTGAACAGTAAAAACTGGAACTTGGCAGGAGGATAATCCTGTAATTTAGTCAATTTCTAGCAAAATACTGTTCTGTTGGGTTTCTCACTTTAAAAAAATAAAGACGTGGTCATATTCCACTTTATCTTGTTGAAGAGAAACTTCCTGTAAGAGAAGCACAGATGCATTCTACCCTTTTCATTTATATTGAATTTAACTCATTGTTTAAATGTGAAAAATTGATGCTCAGTGCCTCTCTCAACAAAGGTGAATGAGGAGACATTTTCAAGAGTTAGTAATGCAACAAATATAACAAAATGCACTTTGCTTCTTTTTGGGTCAAGCATTTAACTGGATCATCACTAGAAAGGGTTTTTTCTGATGGTTTAGGGTGGGTATAGGCAAGGGACTGTTTATGTTGTCTGCCAAGGACACATATTTAATGACATGTTAAGTTGATTTTATCTTGTCTGGTCTACACTGCAGTTAGGTTGATGTAAGGCAACTTACATCAATC
Organism: Chelonoidis abingdonii; assembly: GCF_003597395.2. NCBI lineage: Eukaryota > Metazoa > Chordata > Testudines > Testudinidae > Chelonoidis > Chelonoidis abingdonii. Next base: position 90,359,683 of record NC_133769.1, read on the forward strand.
TAATTATGGAAGTGCCTACACTTAAATTTTGCTCCTTCCGACTTAACGGCCCCATTGTACCAACTTAACTCCACCTCCATGAGGGGTGTAGAGTAAATCCAAGGTAATTAGGTCAATGCAGTGTCAGTGTAGACACTGTGTTGCTTACATCGACTGTTACTGGCTTTCAGGAGCCGTCCCACAGTGCCCCACACTGACAGTAAGGTTGATCCAACCTACCTGGTGAGGACATGTGCTGCTGACATGAGAAGCAAAATGTAGACACACACAAGTGATGTAATTACTGTGGTGGCTGTATGCTGCCACATGTTCGGTGAACTTAATTTTATAATCTAGACATGGCCTATAACTTAGACCCAGATGCAGTAAGTGCATAACAATAATTAAATAATGACACCAACATATTTATCCCGTGCTTTATAGGTTATATGATCACAAAGAAAACCTTCTCCAAGTGAATCTCTGCAGTGATATTTGCCTGAAACAATAATTCTAAGGCAGGAGTTCCCAAACCTCATGGCTTGTTCAGGGTAAGCCCCTGGCGGGCCGCAAGATGCTTTGTGACCTGAGGGTCCGCAGGTATGGCCGCTCGCAGCTCCCAGTGGCCAAGGTTCACCGTTCCTGTTCCTGGCTTCCCGCAGCTCCCATTGGCTGGGAATGGTGAACCACAGCCACTGGTAGCTGTGAGCAGCCATACCTGCGACGCTCAGGTAAACAAAGCGTCTCGTGGGCTGCCAGAGGCTTATCCTGAACAAGCCGTGAACCAAGTTTGGGAACCCCTGTTCTAAGGGGGGCATAAATTATTCCATTCATCTTAATGGAATGTTAACTTTGAAAGCTAATAATGACAATTGGAAGATCAAGACAGTTAACTAGTATGGAATCAGAAGGTTCCAGTTAAACATCCAGGAAGCTCTGAAAAGGCATCAGCTCAAAGGCATCTAGTGGAAAATGTTTCTTGGGTTTTTCCAGATTCTAATGCAGACAATTTGCCTTGCAAAGAATAAAGAGGAAGACTGTGCTTAGAGGATTTATTTTTGACGGCTTTCTATCTTTTACTCCCCATGTTGGTTGGGCTCTCTGAGGACAAGGAACTATTTTGTGGATTGTTTTCTTCTTGGAGATTTGTCTGCCATTTTATGGCCTTCCTTGTGCTTCATGTACTTTGTGCTGGCTAACAATAGGAAAGGACTCTGTGTTTCTAAAATTAATCAGGCTCTTTACTGAAAGAACTATTTACAGAGATACTGCAACTGGAGCTATCATTCAAGCCATGTGCATGCAGTCTGGCTATGTGATGCCTTCCCCAAACTATTCCTTCCTGCAATCTCTGCTCCTCTTTCCAAGTTCCATGCAGCTTGCAACATCTTTCCTTTTAACGGTCTGTGTGCACATATGCACTTTTGTGTGCATTTGCTGACTTGCTGGGGCCACAGGTTACTAGCACATAGCCCATTCCTAGGGACATGGCCTTTATCACCCTCTCATTGCTGCCTTTTAGACCTCAGAATCCTTTAAGTGTGCTGGTCTTCAAACCAATTTCGCACTTCTTGTTTGTGTTATCTGTGTTGGTGGGAGGCTTGCTTCCATCCTATTGCTGCCTTCATTCCACTGGGTGGCATACTCTTGGTCCTCTGTGTTGCTCATATACAGAGATTCTTCTGATTCTTCTACATCATACCAGCTGATGGCTGAGATTCTAAGTCCTGCATGTCCTAGCCTATTTGGGTGTACCAGCTGTCTACAGCTACTATGTGGTTGTCTTCAGTTTCTTCTCCGCAGCAGCCCTGAGTCTGTAGCTACCTTACTAAGCCCTGCGCCCCACTGCACCTTGGACTGGTGTTGCTTTTTGACATTGCTTTGTGCGGCTATTTGATTATTAGACCTAGAACAGACTACACTGGTGGGAAGCAAAGTCTTGGTTCTACAGCCCATCAGCCTCTGTGCTGAACTACTATCTGGTCCCTGGGAAGGTGTATTGCAATGGTCCAACTTTGTCAGGTAAGGTGATCCCTGCCTGTCTGTTTTGCCTTTGCCATCAGTATCTTGGCTGCCTTTACTGCCAGCTCTGCTTTCCCATTGTTTTGTGGGTACTCAGGGGAAAATATCTTATGCTGAGATTCCCATTTGGTGCTGAATCATTTGAATTCTATGTACTATGGCCCATTTTCTGAGCATAGTGTGATAGGCATGGCTTACCTTGCAAACTGTGCCTTTAATTTCATGATTACAGTTTTTGCCTGAGTGTCCTCCAGATAGTCCACCTCCCAGAAACTGAAGTAGTATTCACTGTGAATATAGAATGAATAGGCCTGTTCTGACCTTTTCCCAGGGTAGGGTAGGGATTTCATGAAGCTGTACAGACTCCTGTTGCATACCACATACTGTACACGCTCAATTGGGTGTTCATGCCTGGCCTGTTGACTAACTCCTTGGCTTCTTGCAGGCATGCTGCTATCCCCAGAAGTAGGACCAGCACCAGGGTTTCTGGTGTCCTAGGCACCGGGCCATTTCACCGCCCCGCGTGCGGGTCTCACTGCTTCGGTGGAGCTGCCGCAGGTCCACCGGAGCCACGAGACCAGCAGACCCTCCACAGGCACAACTGCGGCAGCTCCACCGGAGCCTCCTGAGGCCCCCCTGGCAAAATGCCACCCCCCCCATAATGCTGGGGCCCTAGGCGACTGCCTAAGTCGCCTAAATGAAAGCGCCAGCCCTGCCCAGAAGTGAAGTATGAATCCATCTCATGATGTCAGCTCTTAAATCAGCTAGGTTTACTGCTCAATCCTCTTTAAATAAAATCCCACCTTGGGTATGCAGCCCAACCCTCACCTAGTGGTAGGGGTAACCTCCTGTGGCACTCTGGCCAGTGCTGGAGTAAGAACTGTTTTACTGCCTGTAGCACCCCATCCTGTTCAGTGCTTTGTTGGATTGCCAGGAGCCTCCCATGCCAGGGGCGAAGCTATTGTGCATATTGATAGGCTCTATCTCCACAGAGCTATCATGTTGTACTCTGGACTGCTCAGTGTATCTGCCACCAGTACTGAGCAGTATCTTATCCTCACTTCATAGTGCTGGAGCCTCAATACCGTGCATTGTAGTCACATGGATGCACTCCTTTGCCCTTAAGCTGGACATTTTTCTTTCTGCCTTTCATGTTGCTTTCCACAATATATACACTGGATCATGATGCCTGCACTCTCAGACTGTTTCTCTCTTGCGTCCTAGGTTCCTTTAGTTTGATCTTGTGTCCTTGTTCCTCACTAGTGGCTGTTATGGGTTAGATCCTTTCCCTGGACAGTTCAGCTGCTTTTCATATATTTCTCTAAGCAAGCTCTTTCTCTCTGAACAATCTCTTCCATAAACTGGAACCACATGTCCCACAAATGATCCTTGTGCTGAGGTGCCCAAACCCCACACCAGGCAAGAAGGGGTTAAAGAGCAGCTTTGGGCTCAAGCAGACTCACCCCACTGCTCCTGCGAGGCATGCCAATCCTGGAGAAGGAGCCTTAAAAAGGGAGAAACTCAGTTCAGAAGACCCTTGCCTGGGGAAGTGGACAGCCCTATTGCCCCTCAGAGAGGACCACAGCAGAGAGGGCAAACTACCTTAGGTTTCCCATGAGCACAGAGCAGCTGAAGTATCCCAGTAAGACAGAGTAGCTAAAGCCATTCATTTCTGTTGATTTAGTTTCCTTTCCTTTGTTACACTGACAACTGAAACTAAGGGCCTGACCCTAGGGCAAACCCCCGCTGAGAATATGGGTCTTCTGAGGAGAAGGTGGGTTGATGTAGGAAGTAGCCCAGCAAGGAAACAGGTTAAGGTCTGTCTGGTCAGACCTCTATTTGCTACTGTCCCTGGCCTGGAGCCTACGGTAGAGGGAGGGACTAGCAGAAAGACCCCAGATGCAAAGAGTCAGAATGACTATTTGGGTCTGAACAAGAGCCATTGACCTGGTATGAGGTTCTGGGACTGTTAGATGAAAACCCTGGTTCTCCCCAAAAAGGGTGAGACAGAAGGTGATTCAGCCACAGGACCAAGTCAGAAGGCAAAAGGGGACCCCAAATGGACCTGGTTGGCAGGACAGCAGAGAAAAACTATGCAATGCTGCACTTTGCCACATGGTGGAACACTAGCTAGTGAGCCACTGCCACAGTCCTGACTTTAATTAAGAAATCATTAATGCCTCCAAAGTTATATGTGGATGCCAGAGTTCTCAGCTCTGTAACAAAAGTATATATCCCCTCTTCTGCTTCTTGGTTTCAGGTAAAAAAACAGTATCTCTCCACAGTCTCATTCTGCCTGCGGTTCACTGTATGTGTCAGACACCTTTATCAGTTGTTCCAGTGTTTTGAGCATTATGCCTGGCAACATTCTAACCCTCACTTCTTCTTGTTTGTTTTCTGTTTGGTTTGGTTTTGTTTTCCAATGAGATGGCACAAAAGCTTTTACCTTCATTTTCTCATCTTTATCCCCCATCATCAGCTCTGTCATAGGCACAGTTTTTGCTTTCATTGCTTCCATGCTTGTGCAAGTCTCTTCCCCACCTCCGGAAATCCAGCATTCTTGGTGGTGAGTCCCTCTGTGCTGTCTGTTTGCTCTGTTTTCTAGGTACTGCTTTATTTGCCCAATAATCGCACTCTCTTCCTTGCTGTGGGTTTTGCTAGACTGACTGCTGTGACCTTGTTTCATGCACCATACGCTTGGTAATAACATGAGTGGACTACGTCCTTCTAAAACTAAGCTGGCACTTTATTAAGAGAACTATCTGCAGAGAGACTACAACTGCAGCTAGCATTCCAGTCATGTGCGCACAGACAAAGCTTGCTGGTGCATCCTCCAAGTTCCAGACATCTTGCTACACCTAGGGTATGCCTACACTTAAAGCTGAGTGTGTGATTCCCAGCTCAAGGACATACAGTCACACTAGCTCTATTCTAAAAATAGAATGTGGCTGTGGCAGCACGTGTGGTGGGATGGGATAGCCACTCAAGTACGTACCTATTCCTTCCAAGACCCTACGTAGGTATTCAGGGCAGTTAACAGAGCAGAAAGCCTCCTTCGTGGCCACAAAAAAGCCTCATCAATTTTAAAGCTCGGAAAACCAGATGCCATATATGTAGGGAGTAATTTGTTTTACAGCAGTTTAGAAGAGAAAGAACCCTTTTGCTCAGAAGAGAAATCAAGGTGTCTATGACCCTACCATTGAGTTGCCTATATGGTAGAACAAAAACTCGTTTGGAGTCCAAGCATTTATATTTACATAAGGAAGGGTCTTAAATACTCTTCTGTATCAGTCGTTCTCAACCAGGAGTCAGGGGCCCACTGGAGGGGCATGAGCAGATTTCAGGGAGTCTGCCAAAATAAACCAGAGAGTGGGGCTGGTGTTAGACTCACTGGGGCCTGGGGCTGATGCTGAAGCCCGAGCCCCACCGCCCTGGGCTGAAGCCAAAGCTCGAACACCTTAGCTTTGTGGGCCCTGTGGTGAAGGGCCCCAGGCAATTGCCCTGCTTGCTACCTCCTAATGCCAGCCCTGGATTTTAATCTACCGGATATGCAGAAAAAGAGCTGTTGTGGAATAGGTAGGCCCTGGAGTTTTTATAGCATATTGGGAGGGCGCCTCAAAAAGAAAAAGGTTGAGAACCCCTGTTCTATATGATGCTGTCCTCTCTATAAAACTTCTGTTCTCCACCCCAGCTTATCTCCGTTTGATGGGGAGTAATCAGTCATTATATGAAATAGTCGTCTTTCATAGTCCTGGTTACTCCTAAAGTTACTGGAAAAGACTCTCCACTGCAAAAGTTTGACACAATTAGATATTTTACAATTTACTGCTACTACAAGATTTTTTTTCTTTCCCCTGACAGTGGTGCACTTTAATGAAGCCCCAAATTCTGCTATTAGACACCTGTTGTGCTGGAGAAGCTACTGATTTCAGAAAACAATGAATCCAGAAAGCCCAGAGTTCATGTGTCCCTTTGACAAATAGAACCATTATTATTTTCCATTTCCAAGTACTGAACCAATCTATTATTAATAATGTTCTCTGTGACCTCACTGCCACAATAAATTCATTCAATAGTTCAGTTAGGGTAAACCAGAGACAGATCTTACCCAGACATACCCACTGGAATGATAACTGATAGGCTTTTGGCAAAAGGCCATTGCTTCAAATATAGTTATAAAAAGTTATCGAGCTAGGTTTGGACAATATTTGGACAGAATATACTAAGTCAAGGGTTTCCCTTTTCCTGGGAGCTGAATTCCTTTTGGAAGCATCAAACCTACAGTTTAATAAAAAGCCCTTTTTTATAAAAGACTCCTCATTCTCAAAGTAACTAGACCATATAGAGTCATCTCTGCAGTAATGAAAGATTAAGAATACAAATTAAAACTGAGTCTCATTCCCTTCCATAGAAAAACTCAGTAAATGAGGGTGGGGGAATGAATACACCACTTCTCTGGCACTGAAACCATGGAACATTAATTTCTCGGAGTAAGGAGTTAGCCATTACAAAAGGTGACAGGGAGCATGGCCTCCTCATCATGCAGGGCCCACGAATCCATTCTGTCTCCAACCCTGTGGATCTTGGAGAATCTGCATGGATGCCTGCCCCTTTGTACTTCTCTAACATTTCAGCTCCCCCAGTCCCATGGCCAGCTCAATAGGCCTGCAACAATTATGGTTCATAATTACATATTGCTTCCTGCCTGTTCAAAGAACCTGTGTACTGAAAGTTACTACTGTCAATGGCAGTATTAGTATCCAGTGGATTTTTGGCAGGAAAATCCTCTGATATTTTTTGAGTGGAGTACATGGGCTGCACAAGACATTCCTCAAGCCCCAACACAGAGGGAAATGCAGAGGGGCTGCGTAAGCACCAGTCTCCTCCTTCCAACCTTCGTATCCACTATGCATGAGTCCTGTGTGCTGTCTCCATGTTAACAGTCATATTTAGGCTTGGCAGAATTTAATCTTTATTTTTGTAATAATTTTGATGGATAATATTGATAATTTTAAGCATTTTTCTATATTTGATTTAAATTTTCACAGTTGTAGGAAATTAGGAGGGGCAAACACTGGGGGGGGCAGGCAATAATTATGTAATGTCAATGGACATTGAGATTCAAAAAGTTAGATCTTTTTAAATGTTAAAAGAGATTAGAGAGACAGGGTGGGTGAGGTAATAAATTTTACTAGACCAACTTCTGTTGGTGAGAGAGACAAGCTTTCGAGCATACATAGGGGACCAAAATTTGTCTCCCTCACCAACAGAAGTTTGTCTAATAAAAGATATTACTTCATCCACCTTGTCTCTTTAACATCCTGGGACCAACATGGCTACAACGCAATATAAAACACAGACTGTCACATGTCAACATAAACAAAGTAAATATCTTAAACTGTAATAAGTTTTCAAGAAGCATTTTTCTTTCTTTACCTATCTGTAAATTTTGATTATCAATGGAAATATTTTCCCATCAGTTTGTGTGTTACAGTGAAATCAATATTTACTGACATTTACAGGTAAATATCTAATCCTTCCAAGCCTCGGCATATTGAACAATTCTTAAAAGAATCCTCTACTAGGAGGATGATTCCACTTTTTCCGTGTCTCTGATAAACATCTTTGCAGTCCCCCTCTGTAACAGTTGAAGGAAAGACAGGAAGCACAGCTATTGGGCATCCAAAAGTCCTTGCTAAGTAAGTACCTCGGGGTGATGGAGGGGCTGACATCACCTAGTGACACGGGTTAGGGCTTCCTCTCTGAAAAGGGGAATGTTTAAAGCCAGGGATGAAGTTGCAAAAGGCTGTGTGGAGACTTATTTCATTTAAAACCAGGCTTTCTTCACTTTAGCTAAAGACTATTATGAATCTAATTGATTTAAAAATTAATATAAATTAAACCTATACAATTTTCTTATCTAGACAAGATCTTATGGAAATTTGTCAATTTCTCACTGATAGCCTTTACCTCCAGAAGATCCCCTAAGAGCTGTAGGTTTCAGGAGTGAGGAACCCTGCTTTCCAGAAGTGGACAGTCCAGAGGAAACTCCACAAGGACAATCTCACATAATTTCATATCTCCTACATTGGCTGCTGCGTTGTAGGGAATGTGGGGCTGGGCCACAGGACCAAGATGTTCAGAATATCTGATTCTTTTATCACAGCTCTAAAAGCTCACTAGTGTGTGATACATGACAAATAGGTTATTTCCAAAGCATCTGAGCTTCCTCATGTTGCAAACAAATTCTGGTTTTAAAAAATAGGTGGAAATTACAAGAATGGTAGCATCATTTACCAATCATCTGTAAGAATTTAAAAATAATAAATCCCTGAGAGTGTGTTAGTTGTTTAACTCCCCCGCTCCTTTAGGGGTTACTGGTCCCTCTTTGTATTTTGATGTTATTGTTGATGATATTCTTCTAATCATCAGGGCTTAGCAAATTTATATTCTGTATTCCTAAAATGCTCTGGTTCCTCTTCTCTGTTCTGTTCATTGTCTCTGGGGCATCTTGCATTGGTCACTGTCAGAAGACAGGATATTGGGCTAGATGGACCTTTGGTCTGATCCAGTATGGCTGTTCTGAAATTCTTAAGTTCTCTGCTTATACACAATAATATGAATTCAGATTCTAAGCATGTTTTCATGCTTCTAAATACAATGCTCACTCTTCATCTCTTTCAAGGGTTTGAAAAGGCCTCATTAGCATGCCCCCAATTTAGGAATAGCAAGAGAGGTTCTCTCATTAACACAAATTGCTTTGGGCATTACTTAACTACACATACACTGTCTCAGCTCCTCAACTATAGTTATGGTTGACACAACACTCCCATTTACAGTCGTTTTTAACTTTTAAATGAAAGGAGCCATTGGGCTGAAACCTCTCATGCGCTCTTTCAGCTCAGAAGCAAATATGTCTGCAAAGTTTGTATGCAGTGTTGTTGTAGCCAAATCTGAAAGGTTTCTGTTGTACACAGTTCCTGGGGTAATCGTTGTGCTTGCGTGCATTTCCTCAATAAACCATTAACATCGTTTTGCCTTTTTACTGTCATACCTGAAAGGCTGCTTGTGGGTGTTTTCGACCTCAGGACATGTTTCAGCAACACATACGTAGTCAAACTTCATAACTTCACACACAATGACACCTCACAAGGCATACTTTGTATAAGACATATCCCAATTACATGACAGTGGTGAATATTGGGGTGTCAGAGTGTAACAGGGGCCAAAATTGACAGCCCCGCTTCCTGTCTGCTGCTCTTCTCCTCAGCCTCAGGGAGGAGGCGGGCTCAGATTTCAGTGCCTTGTGGGGCATACAGTGTACAATGGTGATGGCTACAAACCCCACGGAGCTGGGAGGCTCTGGTGATGTACATCCAAACACTACGTGATCAGGCAGACGCTTTTGCTGGGCTGAAAATGTGTGGCAGAATAGGCAAAAGGACGATATTGCAGAACTGGCCTCACCCTTTGCAAAATACCCTAAAACTGGGTCCCTTCTGCTCACAAAAGTAGAGGAAAGACTCTAATCCTTCCCCATTTTTCATCAATTGCATGTGGAAAAAAATCAGGCTTCAATGTGCTTCTATTTTAGATCTGGCAAGAACCAGTCTGACCCCTTGTCAGACGCATGTGACAAGGACTTAATTTCCAAAAGGGCTATTTTTCACAAAAATGCAACTTGAAAAAAAAAGAAAAGAAAAGAAAACCCTTAATGCTTTATGTTGCAAAGTAAAACCTCAAATTCCATTGGAAAGTGTTTTTTTATATTCCCCCCTCCCCCTCCCCGATTTCCAGATGAAAGCATGAACAAAATGTTTGCTATTTATGGATTGATTAAGTGCATAGAATGTGAGTGTGGAAGTTAGTGATGTTTCAATTATTCTCTTTCCCAGATGTCTAGAATTTAACAAAGCACCGGGGGCGGAAGGGGGAGTTAATTTGCTCTAATCTCAGTATACGTTTGGGTCTAAGGGGGTTGATTTTTCCCAGTTTTCTTTTTCACAATAACTAAAATGAATTAATAGCCTTATTGTCTGAATTCCAAATTGTTTTGAATTCTTAAACTCACTAACTACGAAGCTGAGCAGTTCCGAGCACCACTAGAGGGAGCTTGTACTGTTGATAACTTGAAATGCCAGCTTCTTTTACCAAAGAGATCAGTAAAAGATAATCATACAAAACAGTAGAAATAAAAAATGTTTATTATTTAACACAGTATTTACCTTCAAAGTAAATTTCTAATCTTCTTTCCATTAACTAATAGCATCTGTTAATGCACACTGACATAAATTAAAAAGAAAGCGTGCTTACTTTTTGCTAAAAACAAAACACTACATGTGTTTTATCAATGCATTGCAGTTTAATAGTCAATGCATTTGAACCGTTAACTTGGCACAGTGCTTCACCCTTTCTCTCTTAAAAAACTTAAAATCATTTGCAATTATTTCTAAAACTTTTATTTTGCAGTCTGATCAAAGTGTAGCAGTATTGAAACATTGCTATTGTAGGAGTAGGATTTTATATTTGTACTATAAAAATTAATGTCTGATTTGATCATCCTGCCAGCCACCCTTTTTGAATAGCAGAAAGGAATGACCCTCTGGGACATTGGTAGAAACGCATCTGACAGACTGTCAGTGTCTGTACTGATGTTAAGGCAGGGACAGACCAGAATAATCCTTATGACTGATTATGGTCACCTTTTTGTGTTACGATAAGTTATCATGTCTACTATGGTTTCCTATATGCATTATAAATGAGGCACTCTAGTAAAATATACATTTCTTTGTTTTAAGGTTTAGTAAGTAAGAGACAGGCTCTTGTATTGTGTCTATGTTAAGGAGATTAGAGAAATGTTGAAGGCCTGGGCCACAATGTGAACTGTTTTGATTACAAGATTTAGTAAGTTTTAATTTACAATGCCTTTCTTGCTCAACATAAAAACTGCTGTATACCTTTGAAGGTCTCTGTAAAAGACGGTTTGTGTGAATGAGGAAGGCCATTGTTATAGCCAGATGGTCAAGGAAGGAGGAGTGAAGAAACTTAAGGACACCAGAGGAACATCAACACGCATCTATAACTGAGGAAGGACAGATTGACAACCCTGGGGTGGAGGCTGGCACCCCTAAAGACCAGACGATTGAATAGAAACCAGGACAGGATGACCCTCTTGGAGGTGTTTTGGAATGTTAACATCAAAAGATAACACCAATTAAGGAGTAACTGGTAACAAACTGACATAGAAAAATCCATAGACTTCAGCAGAGGAAAAAGACTATAAGAACAGGGTGCTTGGCCATGGGACTTTGGGTTCATCTTGCCACAACTCCAGGAGCATCGGATCGCAACCGACAAAGCCTGGCTCCTGTCTGCGACCAATCTGGCTGGCCACTAGATCGATCCAAACTGTGGACTGGTAACTATAAACATCAACTGGCAGGAGAGTGTGTGTGTGTGCGTGTGGGGGGTGGGGGCAAGCTCCAAGCACCAGCTGAGCAGATTCCAAGAGGTGGCATTCCCGCAGGTTTTTTTTTCCCCTTCGCCGCTCTGGCTGCCCTGTAGGGGGCAGCACGTGGAGGAGGGGAGCACCCTGCTGGGAGCGATGCCAGATCTCTAAACAAGCCCTGCAGTTTTTTGTACTTTTTTTCCCTTCGTCACTCCAGCAGACTGGCAGGTTTGTGTGTCCTCCCCTCCTTGCCGCTCCAGCCAACCCACAGGTTTGTGCCCCCCCTCCCCCGCTTCACTGCTCCGGCTGGCCCGCAGGTTTGTGTTCCCCCCCGCCCCCAGCCCCCTTTGCCGCTCCGGCTGGCCCACAGGTTTGTGTCCCCCTTCACTGCTCCAGCTGGCCCACAGGTTTGTGTTCCCCCCTTTCGCCGCTCCAGCCGGCCCGCAGGTTTGTGTCCCCCCGCTGGCCCTCAGGGGGTTTTTTTTGTTTGCTTTTTTGTTTTTTGGTTTTTGCTTGGGGAGGCAAAAAAGCCAGAGCTGGCCGTGTGTGTGTGTGTGTGTGTGTGTGTGTGTGTGAAAAGCATAATTCTAACTGCTGTATTCTTAATAAATGCCGCGTATTGCCTTTTTTCCCTGAAAAAGATCCTGTGTTTTCCTTATAAGCATAAAACTATTAGGGAATCATTTAGTACCACGGGTGTACATTGCACTGTACAGCAACCACTCAAGGCTACTAATTATATGCTACTCATTATACAGACCGTGCTGTCAGGGCCAGCTCCAGGCACCAGTTTATCAAGCAAGTGCTTGGAGCGGCAACTCCTGAGCGGGGCGGCACTTTCAGGTATTCGATGGCAATTCGGCGGAGGGTCCCTTACTCCCACTCAGAGTGAAGGACCTCCCGCTGAATTGCCGCAGATCACGATCGTGGCTTTTTTTTTATTTTCTTTTTTGGCTGCTTGGAGTGACAAAACCCCTGGAGCCGGCCCTCAGTGCTGTAAATTAATATGCCATTATATAAGTATTAAGACCTTGCCAAAGAGTCCTGTTCCTACAGATTTTGTAGTGTAAGGGCACAGAGCAAAATCCAAACAGCACAAAGAGTATACACAGAGTGGGATTTGATGTGAATCAGTGGCAATCATATTAGAATCAAATCAGGCGTTCAAAGAAATGTTTGTAAAAATGTAAACAAATTCAAATGCAGTCTGCTCTGAGGAGCTCCTCAGGTCACACTTAAGTTATGGCACCAGTGAAAATCTTGGTTCTTGCGCACAGCCTGCTACAGGGACTTAGAGCAGGTGTCTTGTCCTGCCTCTCCACCACCCCATAATCCTGGGCCTTCAAGGGACTGTTTTAGCCCTCAGTGCTGAGTACAGCTCCTATGTGCCTGTAGCAGCCAGGATGAGCAGGATTGCCCAGCGTCACTACACCTAGAAAAACTCGGCCCATACCAACTGTCCCCAGAACGCCATACAGTGGGGGCACAGAGCAGGCAGAAAGGAGGAAAAAGCAGCCTAGGAAATTAGAAAAATTTTCATGTGATTTTTTTCTGATATGCTAGATACAGGATGACTTCATGATTCATCTAAACAGGGCATCCCTATAGTAGAATGTAAGTAGTATATGACTATAATTTATTTTTCAATTGTCAACTCAAAATTTTCAAACTTGGCTGCCTAAAAGGATTAAACATAGGGTGACCAGACAGCAAGTGTGAAAAATTGGGACAGAGGGTGGGGGGTAATAGGCACCTATATAAGAAAAAGCCCCAAATATAGGGACTGTCCCTATAAAATCGGGACATCTGGATACCCTAGTTAAACACCTAAATTACTGGCCTGATTTTCAGAGGTACTTCAATGGGTGCCTAAATATGAATTGAGCCACCCTTTAGCCACCATGATTGAAAATCTGGCCTAGGCTCCTTTTACCCACAGAGATATTTGTCTCCATTATTGCAATCAGACAGTACCTTTGCTTATACCTATAACCATTTATATATGATGTTTACTGTACATCTGATCAGACACAAATTGGTAAGTTAAATATAGTTCCTGATTTAATGTCACTGTGATGCAGGCAAGCACACTTATTTTATAACTACCCTACTGCTGACTGAGTCAGTATGATCTCTGTAAGTGTCCTTCAACTTTGCACTCACAGATCCCTAAGTGATTGGTCTCCATTTCTCTTTCCCTTTTTAGAAAGTCAGGCAGCAGGTGTTTGACCTTCTTTCGCCTCAGTGACTGCTGACTCAAGTTGCTTCTCAAATTCTCATTACAAAATCCTCTTCCACTCTTACCAGAGCACATCTCAAGTTTCAAACGCCCCTGAACTGCTTCTTTTCTCTTTATTGAGTTGGTTCTGATCATCTTCTCCCATGGCAATGCCTGAATGAGAAAATCTCTGTGGATCCCCTCAAGAGACCCTCCCACCCCCAAACTATTCCATTAGGGAATGGGAGGAAGATAAATTAACCAGATATGCCAAACCTGCACAAAAAAATCCAGAAATTGGGCTTGTTTTTGGCTTAATTGGCTTGTGAGTTGTTTTTTGGCTGGTTTTTGGCTTGTGGCTTGTTGATTGTTGTAGCTTGTTGCTTCTTTTTTCTTTGATCGGCTCCTGGCAAGCAGGGACAAGGCGTGGGGGGGAAGCAGAGGCAAGGAGAGAAGAGAATTGGGAATGCACAGTGTGCCCACCACAGTCCCAGACTGCACACCAGGGGGATCTAGTCACATAGAGTGTTGGGGTTCTTAGGGATTGGCTTGTTTTGGCCTTGTTTTGAAATGAGATTAGCTTGATTTTTGCCTTATTGTGAAAGTTGGGATGCTTATATACCGTGTGAAAGTTGGCAACTGTGAAATTAACCCACGGATAAGACCATGAAACAACACCACCCCAACCCAAACAAAATGATTCCAGAGAAGCCATCGATGAGCATAGGTGCTGGAATAAGGGGTGCGAGGAGGGAGAGGGTACTGCAGCATCCCTGTCCATGAGAGGTCCTTATATTTCACACCAGCTATGGTCCACTGGGGTTCCCCTCTTTCCACTCCTGGCAACAGGCTCCATACATACAGTCACATATTCAAGCTGGCCATTGCTGCCTGCACCCATCCCATTAGGGCCCTCAGCTGAAAGTAAAACCTAGCTTAATGCTGAGCCTTGCAAAAAAATGCTCACACTGTGGTGCGTGACAAGAGGTGCAGAGGAGATTGTGCTTTCTGGTAGCAACAGCTGCGGTTTCCTTCTAACACAACCCAAGTGTGAGCCCTCTGCACCCCACCTCGTGCAGTGCTAAGGAGGCAAAAGTGCATCACCTACCCAAACTCGGGGCTGGAGGAGAGCGAGAGCTGCCTGGTGCATAGTGTGTGGTAAACGTCTGTCCCAAATCTGAACTTTAGCGTACAAAATCTGGGTACTTACTGTGAACCTTCCCAAGCTTATACCCAGCTTGGATCTTATCTCGCTGCCACCAGCCGAAGTTTTCCAGGGTTTCAGCCCCCTCGGGTTCCCCAAACCTTTCCTTGGGGGACCCTCCAAGACCCAGAGCCCCTGGGTCTCCCCTCTCTCATCCCCCAGCTTCCCCCTTTCCTGGTTAGCCGGTGCGATGCTGTCCTATTCCCTTTGAATACAACCAGAAGGCAATCTAGCTTCCCCGAGGCTATGCATAAACCTAGACAGCTCACACAAGAGTCACCCCTCCTTTGCCCGTAGCCTTTTCCCGCCCTGGGAATAGGAAAGTAAGACACAGAGCTTGGGCTTTCCCTCCCCACCTAGCCTCACTAGGAAAAGAAACTCCCACAAGTGTTTAAGAAACTTTATAAAAGAAAAGAATACAGAACAATAATACTGCATTAAGAAACCAATACAGGAATATGGCTTATAAGAACATAGGGAATAAACAGTCTGATCTAAAAGATAGCCAATTAAACCAGTCCAGCAAATCAACACCCATGTAATACAAATCAAAGCACATCACAGCCAATTACTTTGGTTCGTTTGTACTCACATTGATAGTAGATAATTTGAAAGGATGGAGTTAGAGAGAACTTGTTTACTCACAGCCGAGGAAAACAAAAAGACCCCAAGTTTCCAGTTCCCTCCCAGACTTTAAAAAAAATCCAGGTCTCTGATTGGTCCTCTGGTCAGGTGTTTGGTTCCCCCTTTGTTCACCCTTTACAGGTAAAAGAAAATTAACCCTTACCTATCTACTTATGACATAGTGTGCTACCCATCCTGAGTCAGCCTCTTTTGGGAGGAGCTACTGGTTCAGGTATTATGGGAATTCAGGGTGTAGGGGTGCCCTCCCTGCCGTAGGAAAGCGACGCCATTGTCAGAACATTTCCCTGAAGAAGTTAGTGTTCTTGCCCGCGGCATTAACTGCTAATCTGCTGGTTTGAGTGCTCCTGGAAGCAGGGCCAGTGCAAGGATGTTTCACGCCCTAGGCAAAACTTCTACCTTGCGCCGTCCTCCATCCTCGAGCCCTGCAGTGGCTCCCTGCCCCCCCCGGGGAGCTGTGTGGCAGCTCCCCACCCCCCTCCGCCCTGAGGCTCCCTGCTCCGGCATGGCAGTTCCCACCCCCCCGGGGAGCCGTGCGGCAGCTGCCTGCCCCAGCTCACCCCTGCTCCACCTCCCCCCCAAGCACGCCATTGCTGCTTCACTTCTCCCACCTCCCAGGCTTGTGGTGCCTAAACTGATTGGCACCGTAAGCCTGGGAGGTGTGAGCAGTGAAGCAGCCACGGCGTGCTCGGAGAGGAGGTGGAGCAGAGGTGAGCTGGGGCGGGGAGTTCCCCTGCATGCCCTCACTCCCCCTTACTTGCTGCAGGCAGCCCTCCCCATGCTCCCCTGTCCCAGCTACTTCCGCCTAAATGCTGGCGGCGACTGAGGCAGCCAAAGATCCTGCCGCCGCAGTCGCCACCAAAGAAAATGCCACCTCCCAAATCCTAGCACCCTAGGCAACCGCCTAGGTCGCCTAATAGGTTGCACCGGCCTGCCTGGGAGCAGGACCAGCGTGGCCACAAAACCAAGCAGGCTTCCAGGGCTGGAGGCAACGCACAGGACAGTGTGGAGAGGGACAGATGCAATATGCAGAAGCCCTTGGTATTGACACCTCCTCATCAGTTATTGGGAGTGGACCACATCCACCCTGACTGAGGGTACGTCTACACTACGGGATTATTCCGATGTTACAGAAACCGGTTTTTTTAAAACAGATTGTATAAAGTCAAGTGCACGCGGCCACACTAAGCACATTAATTCAGCGGTGTGCGTCCATGTACTGAGGCTAGCGTCGATTTCCGGAGCTTTGCACTGTGGATAGCTATCCAGTAGTCTCCTCCGCCCATTGGAATTCTGGATTGAGATCTCAATGCATGATGGGGCAAAAACAGTGTCGCAGGTGATTCTGGGTAAATGTCGTCATTCATTCCTTCCTCCGTGAAAGCAACAGCAGACAGTCATTTTGCGCCCTTTTTCCCTGGATTGCCCTAGCAGACACCATAGCATGGCAACCATGGAGCCCGTTTAGCCTTTTGTCACTGTCACCGTATGTGTACTGGATGCTGCTGACAGACGTGGTACTGCAGCACTACACAGCGGCATTCATTTGCCTTTGCAAGGTAGCAGAGACGGTTACCAGCCCTATATCACCATCTGCAATTGAAAATTGGCAATGACGGTTGTCAATTCTTTTGTACTGTTTGCATTTGGAAATTGGTGATGACGGTTATCAATCCTTTTGTACCTTCTGCTGCTGTCATGGGTGCTCCTGGCTGACCTCGCTGAGGTTGGCCGGGGGCCCATGGACAAAACTGGGAATGACTCCCCAGGTCATTCCCTTCTTTATGTTTTGTCTAAAAATAGAATCAGTCCTGCCTAGAATATCGGGCAAGTCTACTATAGAACCAGAGTGCACAGCCGCTCCAGGTTAGAGCCCCAGAGATCCCACAGAAATGATGAGCTGCATGCCATTCTAGGGGGTGCCCCTGCAACAACCCCACCCGTTGCTTCCTTCCTCCCCTCCCCCCCGCCCCGGGCTACCATGGCAGTTATCCCCCAATTTGTGTGATGAAGTTATAAAGAATGCAGGAATAAGAAACACTGACTTTTTAGTGAGATAAAATGAGGGGGAGGCAGCTTCCAGCTGCTGTGATAGTCAGGCAGGACATTAAAGGGTGGCAGGGGAGAGGAGCATAGCCTTCCGCTGCTGTGATAGTCCAGGCAGTACAGAATCTTCATTAGACATGAAGGTGGGGCGGGGGAGGCGCTCAGTCTCCAGCTGCTATGATGAGGACGGTTTTCAATCCTTCTGTACCATCTGCCAGGAATAACAGGGAGCCATTCCTATTTTTGCCCAGGCGCCCCCAGCTGACCTCACCGAGGCCAGCCAGGAGCACTCCTGGGATGATAATGAAGACGGATATCTGTCATATTGTACCGTCTGCCATTAAAAAGGGGATGCTAGTGTTCAGCGCTGCAGCACCCCATCTACCAGCAGCATGCAGTAGACATAGGGTGACACTGAAAAAAAGCGAAAAACGATCTTTTTCCCTTTTCTTTTGGGGGGAAAGGGGGTAAATTGACGACATATACCCTGAAATACCCAGGAAAATGTTTTTGACCCTTCAGGCATTGGGAGCTCAGCCAAGAATGCAAATACTTTTCGGAGACTGCGGGGACTGTGGGATAAGCTGGATTCCTCAGTACCCCCTCCCTCCCTGCATGAGCGTCCATTTCATTCTTTGGCTTTCCGTTACGCTTGTCACACAGTACTGTGTTGAGTCCCTGCTGTGCCCTCTGTCTATCATAGCCTGGAGATTTTTTCAAATTCTTTGGCATTTCGTCTTCTGTAACAGAGCTCTGATAGAACAGATTTGTCTTCCATACAGTGATCAGATCCAGTATCTCCCATCCGACAAAGTGGGTATTCACTCACGAAAGCTCATGCTCCAAAACATCTGTTAGTCTATAAGGTGCCACAGGATTCTTTGCTGCTTTTAGTATCTCCCATACGGTCCATGCTGGAGCTCTTTTAGGATTTGGGACTGCATCGCCACCCGTGCTGATCAGAGCTCCACGCTGGGCAAACAGGAAATGAAATTCAAAAGTTTGCAGGGCTTTTCCTATCTACCTGGCCAGTGGATCCGAGTTCAGATTGCTTTCCAGAGTGATCACAATGGTGCACTGTGGGATACTGCCCAGAGGGCAATACTATCGAATTGCGGCCACACTAACTCTAATCCGCCATGGCAATACGAATTTGAGCACTACTCCCCTCGTTGGGGAGAAGTACAGAAATCGGTTTTAAGAGCCCTGTATATCAATATAAAGGGCTTCATTGTGTGGACAGGTGCAGGGTTAATTTGGTTTAATGCTGCGAAATTCAGTTTAAACGTGTAGTGTAGACCAGGCCTGAATTGGTCTTGTCAACACTGGTTCTCCACTCCTAAGGTAACTCCCTTCATGTGCCAGTATATTTATGCCTGTATCTATAATTTTCACTCCATGCAGCTGAAGAAGTTGGGTTTTTTACCCCCAAAAGCTTATGCCTAAATAAATCTGTTAGTTTTTAAGGTGCCACCAGACTCCTTGTTATTTTAGTGTTAGAGTGGGACAGGACCAGACGTCCTAAAAATCCTTGCTGGATTTTACAAGGTTTGCAGATCACACGCCTTCCCCTCTCTGCGTTTACCCTCACTGTTCCCCTTGTGTGTGGAACAGCCATTTTTTCCTTGTGGTTTTCATAATTAAGCAACTGGCTGGGAAGGGATAATAAAAAGTCTGAGGACAGAAAGGCTGCACAGTCTTCTGCAAATTCTTTCACTCAGAGGGATCAGAAAGGTCATTGTGCATTAAAGATCTGATCCAAATTGCAGTGAAGTCACTAGGAGTCTCACAATTGATTTTAAAAGGTCTTACAGCTACCTCACGAAGTGGTGTGAAATAGACTCTTTGCTAAATAAGAGGGCTACTGCTGAGGTCCTCGTTAGTATAGTGGTTAGTATCCCCGCCTGTCACGCGGGAGACCGGGGTTCAATTCCCCGACGGGGAGATGAATGTGTGTTTTACTTCTCGAACTGCTTTATTTTTTTAAGTTAACAAAAACTAAAATGTCGCTGATACCTAAGAACATTCATTTCTTTAAAATTTTAAACAAGCTTTAATTATTTTATGTTGTTTTTAAAAAGGCTAAAACTGAACGTTTCAAAACATTCACCGCCTCCCCGTCGGGGAATCGAACCCCGGTCTCCCGCGTGACAGGCGGGGATACTTACCACTATACTAACGAGGAGCTACGTGGAAACGTCTCGAAGATACTTCACTTCTAGCTGAAGGAAAAGGAACCGTCATTGCCTATGAATTCGCGCGGGTTGCAGGGCGGTGCTAAGGCAACAGTGAGCGGGAGCCTTCCGGGCGCCGATACGGACCAGGGCGCTGGGCTTGCAGAGACACAAGATTAACCCGGCGAGGTACTGGGGGCCTTCGGGGGTGTCCCGAGGGTGCGGGCAGCGAGCGGAAGTGGAGCTGCTGGGTCAGGGAGTGGGGGGTTGAGGGGGGCACGGGGTGGTGGGTGAGTTGCTACCAGGGATAGGTGGGGACTGGGGGGGTTGTTCTCTGGGGGCGGAGGCTGCTCGGGGAGGCTGCCGGGCTCTTCCCGCTCGCTCGGAGGCTATTAGTGGCCGCCCTGCCATGTGCGGGTGGGGGAGGGGCGGACGCGCCAGGCTGGGGGCAAGAGGCCGTTAGGCGCGCGGGTCAGAGCCGGGAGCGGGACGCGCGAGCGCAGCCAGTCAGCGTGAGGCAATTGGCCCGTTCCCTGCCGCGGTCAGGGCGCCCGGGACAGAGCCAGTCACTGTCGGGCCGTGTCCCCAGCCCGCTTCGCCTCCGCGCATTAGGGCTCAGCAGAGGTGCAAGGGAGCAGCTGTTAGGTTGTGGCGGGTGGTGATTTCTAAAGCTGGGCGCCGCAGTGCCCAGAAGGACCTCGTGGCGCAACGGTAGCGCGTCTGACTCCAGATCAGAAGGCTGCGTGTTCGAATCACGTCGGGGTCAAGTGATATTTTTTTATCAGAGGGGGAGTAGCTGTGTAAAAGCTAGGAAAAGTCCTGTGGCACCTTATAGACTAACATAAATATTGGCACATGAGCTTTCCTGGATGAATACCCACTTCGTCAGACACGTGTCAAGTGTTTTTGGTTCTTTAACCTACTGCTCTGCATAACACTTGCTGCCTCCCAGTCCTTAACCCTGATCTGCTCACTGCCATTAGCGGTGCTACAGGTGGGGACACAGCTACAAAATGGGGAGCGTCCAGAGCAAGAAACCGGCTGTCCGCATTTCTGTGACAAGAAACCGGGAGAAGCATTTTTTTGTAGTCAATAAAACAAAACTCAAAAACCCCATTTCCTTTCCCCTGTTTCACATCAATCACAGTGCGCAGCCTATCTCACATTCACACAGCTCCCTGCTGGGGGACCCAAGGGCACGTTAATGAGGAGTGAACAGTTCAAAGAAGATTTGAGTGTGAGAAAGAGGTTATTCACCTTGTGCAGTAACTTGGTTCTTTGAGAAGTGTCTCCCTATGGGTGAAAGCAGCAAAGAGTCCCGTGGCACCTTATAGACTAACAGACGTATTGGAACATGAGCTTTCGTGGGTGAATACCCACTTCGTCAGATGCAAGCACCTAAGGGTGCTGGATGCTCCACTTTAGGTGTCTGCGTCCACCGATCGGAGGCTCACCGATACACCTACAGTGGAGCACCCAGAGACACAACTCGAAGAAGAAGAAAAGGTTACTCACCTGGCACAGTAACGATGGTTTTTCGAGATGTGTCCCCCTATGAGTGCACCACTGTAAGTGTAGCCACGTCCCTGGCCCTCAGATTGGGGATGCAAAGACATCTAGAGTGCAGCACCCATGGGGACACTAGCTGAAGAAGAATCAATATTTCCCAGTAAAGCTACATTTTCAGGAGAAGGGCTGTTTTGGCAGGCCACGTCTCAGCCACCACTTAAGCATGGTTTGGTTTGGTTTGGTTTGGTTTGGTTAGCTGGCTTTGTCCATTAAAATTATGAATGGTACCTGAATACTGCAAACTGCAAAAATAATAACTTTGAGGCACTGACCTTGTAAACTTATAGAGCAGAGACATGTTCCTTGGGCATCCACACCTGGAGATGTATCCAGCCTCACCTGTATCTTAAAGGTTTTGCCTGACAATAAATAAAAATTGTTCTGACCAAGTTGTGATGCCTTGCAGTTATTATACTGCAGAATATACTCATCCATGAGTAAGGCTATGATTTAGTCCCAGGTATTTTTAGTAAAAGTCATGGACAGGTCATGGACAATAAACAAAAATTCACAGCCCGTGACCTATCCATGACTTATACCCTTGATTAAATCTTGGCAGAGGGGATCACTACTGTGGGGAGGTGGGGCAGGTCTGGGGAGGCTGCTGCTGTTGGAGCTGTTGGGGACCTGTGAGCAGTGGCTGCTTCAGCCACCCTGGGACCAATGCTGGGGGCCACTGACAGCGGCTAATGCCGAGGGTCGTCAACAGCAGCTTCTTCAGCCACCCTGGGACTGGGGACCACCAACAGCGGCTGCTCTGACCCCTCCTGGGACCGCTACTCAGGCAATCCCTGGGGCCAACTGCTTGGGCAGTCCCCAGGGCCACCTGAGCAGTGGCTGGTGAGTCTAGCCCCAGGGCCACTCTAGCAGCAGCTGATGCGGCTGGCTGCAGGGATTCCCGAGTGGCAGGCTGCGGAGCTGCTTCGGCAGTAGCCGGTGTGGCTGACCCCAGGGCAACCTGAACAGCTGGCCCAGGAGCCAGCTGCTTGGGCAGCCCTGGGGTCAGCCACACTGGCCACCACAGAAGTCATGGAGGTTGCGGAAAGTCATGGTATCTGTGACCTCCATGACAAACACAGAGCCCTATGCACGAGCCCCAGAATAAATTGTCTTGGGTGTAGAGTATCAGTGAGTCAACATTCTGATTTTAAAAGCAGCAAAGAGTCCTGTGGCACCTTATAGACTAACAGATGTTTTGGAGCATGAGCCTTTGTGGGTGAATACCCACTTCATCGGATGCCCTTACACTCACCTCTTCCGAGGTTAGGGGTCTGTAAATCTGTTACTCTTCCCCAGATTTCATAACATTAAAACTTGCTTATATAGGAACTGTTGCTTGGGAACACTTGTGGTGGCTATATCCCCCTGCTGTAGCTAACAGCTTTGGAACACTAAACTAAGGAAGTTTCTGTCTGCTCTTGTGCTGGGAACACACTTGAATGGTGATCAAGTACAATGTTTCTCAACCTTTTTGATATCAGGGACTGGCTTGCTGCCTTCCTAAACTGTCAAGGAGATCTCAGGGACCGTCACTAGTCTACAGCCCAGTTGTTGAGAAACACTGAAATTCTAGTACACATGCACATCTTCACAAACAATTATAGATAATCTTTTTTTATAAAATTTTATTTGGAATGAATTTGGAAACGTTTATGAAAGTGAGAGGTGACTAGGACTAGTTGGAGGTTGGCATAGTGTGAGCGAGTCCTCTGAACTAACTGATACTAGTCCATAGATTCTCTGGAACGGAAACTACATGTTGTGCCAGACTACGAAGTAGCTATGATGTAGACAAACTTCTTCTAGGAACTAAGGTGAAACCACAAAGCACATGTCACTTGTGACCAGATCTAAACATGTGTCCTAAGAATGGAGAGGTTAATGTATTACAGCTATCAACCTGAAAAGCTTATTGTATACATTTTTGTTTTGTTATATTAATAAGGAGAAAAATATTTCTCTAAGCTGGAAAAAAAATCTTAAGAAATGACCCCTTAAGCTTATAATAGTAGTTTTATAGATGGTGACTAGAATTTCTGAGCTATTATTTGTATATTATCAAGTTTAAACTCACATCTGGAAATGATTCAGCATGGAAAACTATAAAGTAACCATTTTTTACATCATTTCTAACTGTCAGTTCACTCACAGTAGGAATTGATACTTCTATTTTTAGTCCTCAATTACTTAGGGCTGTGTCTGTCAAAATGCCAGTAGCAAAAAGTTTAAAATATTAATACAATTCAGTTGTGATTTTTTTCCATACGAGTAAATGATCATTTGGGAATTTTTATGCTTGAGTAAACAGATTCAGCAAATTCAGCCATGGAATAACTCTGTTTTAATTAATGGAGTTACACCAGAGATGAATTTGTCCCACTACAGTGAGATATGTTTCTTTTGTATGACTTTGCAAACTCAATTTCAAGTGTATTAAAAATGAACCTGATGAGAAAACTAGAATTATGTACAAGTAATTTTTTCATTTTTCCTCTTTCATTCACTCAAGAACATGGAAAAGCAATGTAATTTAACTAAATATAATTACAGTGTACAGTTATGTTTAGGCAACTGTTTCTCTTATTTATAATAGCAATTCCCATCTTCTGTTGCAGACTTGGTAAATACCTTTATTTTCTTTGCCAAACTTTGTCATACACCTGGATTAAATTAAAATTCAATTTATGCTTTTTAAAGTTGTGTTTTAGGTAAAGGGATTTCCATTTTAATGTCTAAATCTTATAAACCATGGTGGGAGTTTTTTAATCACATTCTTAACATTTAAATTTGAAGCTCCCTCTTAAATGCTTTTCTCAGCAGTAAGACATGGTGGGTGGCGTAATATCTTTTATTGGACCAACTTCTGTTGGTGAGAGAGACAAGCTTTCTATCTTATACAGAGCTCTTCTGCATTTATTGTTATCTTTACTTTGCACTTAGAGTTAAATATGAAAAAATACCTTTAAAATTTCTAACAGATTAAATCATCATCCAAAAATCTCCATTGGAAATGCATTCTGAATCATCTTTTAATACACAAACTTAGAAAGTAAAAATCTTACATTACAATGCAACATGAAATGTACTTTTTGTTTTTATTCACAATGCTATAGAACAAGGGTCATCAATAAAGCAGAGGAAGCTCCCACTAAACTCAAGATTTGATATTATTTAAAAGCTAGTCGGCCTCAGCCCCGTTGCATCAAAGAAAAGTCTTTGACTGGAAATCTCTTCTCACATTCTGGAAAGCTGAGGAATTCCGGTAATTTGGAAGGGTCCTGTACAGAAAGTATTTTTGGCTTCTGCTTTCAACATATTTCACATTTTTAGGCAGGCTTACAGTAATTTTTCAGCAGTTGAAAATGGACACAATCTCACACTTGTATCCCTCTCTTCTGTTTTCCTCTTCTCATCAGCATATGTCTCGACAATAAGTAAAATACAACTACCTGTCTCTCAGGTAGAGACAGTGGAGAATGTGATGATTACTGATTCAGCCCTTGAAAAACAGAACTCACTGACAGATAGAAATTTAGCCTTAATTTCAGATAACATAATGCTTCACAAAAGTTGTCACCAGCCAATAGCTTTGCATTCAATACTCTGTAGGATACGAGTTAGCTAATAAACCATACTGGCAGTTTTTTCCTATAAAAAAATTGGAAGCAGGGGTCCATTTGGGCTGGCTTGTAGAGACTTGGTACGTTTTTCTGGCTACCGTCTGGTACTCAAGAATCTAAGCTCTAATTTAAAAAAAAATAAGGGCCAGATCCTCAAGTAGACCTGATCTTTAATCCCAGAAGTAGCCACAGGCCTTCAAGGCCTCCAGTATAAATTATAATAGAAGCACGAGATTCTGGACATATTGCCTATTACTCTTTCTCTATCCCTGGCATGCCTCTAAGCACCTATTACATCTAGGCGGTGTAGAGCTGGCTCTACCATGTTCATGCCATCCAGGGATTCCCCTGTACAAGGTGCATCTCAGGAGCCAAGGATCTGGCCCTAAGGACTTACATGAGGAAGTTTTACTGGTATGCATTAGAATGTGATTTAAAGTGCTATAGTTATACCTGTATAACACCCCATATGGACACGCTTCCTGCAGTAGAAAAGTACCCTTTTCCAACTTAGCTTATATTGCCTTCTAAGTAGTTGAAGCTAAACCAAAAAAGCCACTCTTGTCACAGAATAAAGGGCATGTCTACAGACACTACAGCAGCACAGGAGTTTTTCCTTTGAGATAGGTAATCCACCTACCTGAGCGGCAGTACCTAGGTCAAGAGAGGAAATTTTCTATCAGTCTAGATGTGTCTACACTGGTGGTTAAATAGACTTAAATATGGCACTCAGGGGTCTGAATTTTTCACACCTCTGAGTGATGTATCTGGGTCTATCTAAATTTTAAGTGTAAACCAGGGATGAGTTCCTGCATGGGGAAATTATTCCAGTACAGTCAAATCTCGCAATAACGGGCCCCGCCATAAGACGAAATAGCATATAACGCGATAATAAGTTGGCTCCCCTTTAAGCCTAATACCAGTGGTCCCCAATGCCATGGCGCCGTCCAGGACATTGATGTGCCCCCGCGTAGTGCCCAGTAGGGGAGAGAAGCTGCGGCCCCGCGTCTGTCGGGGACAATGGGCACTGGCGCCCGCAGTCCTGGAGTTCTCTCTCCCCGACAGGTGTGGGGCCGTGGCTCCTCTTGAAGCCGGAGAGAAGCAGCGGCCCCACGCCTGCCGGGGATAGAGAGCACTGATGCCTGCAGCCCTGGAGTTCTCTGTCCGTGGCAAGCGCAAGGCCGCGGCTTCTCTCCAGGACAGAGAGGAGCCGTGGCCCTGCACCTGCTGGGGACAGAGAGCACTGGCGCCCGCAGCGTCGAAGTTCTCTGTCCCTGGCAGATGCGGGGCCGCGGCTCCTCTTGAAGCCAGAGAGAAGCTGCGGCCCCGCGCCTGCCGGGGACAGAGAGCACCGGCGCCTGCAGCCTCAGAGTTCTCTGTCCCCGGGAGGCGCGGGGCCGCGGCTTCTCTCCCCTGTTGAGCACTAGGCGGCGCACATCAATGCATTGCATTGGGGACCACTTACTTAAACTGACCGGCTTGAAACCCTGCTATACTGCGACCCCGCATTTATCGCGATGGCATTTTTTGGACCCCAAACATCGCGTTATAGCAGGGTTTCACTGTATTTGCATTTTAAATTATTCATTTTAAATTGAGGCAGGGATTCTGTTTTTCTTAAGCATTTCCAGGACACCAATTATGTGCTATCGAACCTGTATGAACCTTGGGTGAGGTTTAATAAAGCATAGACTATCTGATTTGTTTCATACAAAGATGGAAATGGATGACAGTGGTCAATATACCTTTGTTTTAGAAATACTTGCTTAAAGTGCTCTCAATAAGGAAAGAGGCTCCATCCACAATTCAAATTAATTGTCTTACAAACTGACCTGATAATGTACTTAATACTGTAATCTTACTTGCTCTGTGACACTCTTTCTTCAATAGATGTGAAATAATTAAGAATGGAGGCACACAGTCATAGTTCATTAATGGTTATTTGCACTGCAAGGTAACTGAAGTTCCCAAGCTAACTTCAGCATTGACTTCTTCTGTCACAACACTGATCCACCAATGGCAGAAAATCTGTTCAGGGGTGGACCTGTAATGGTGTAAGGGGCTGTCAAAACTCCTTCTGTAAAGGGAGCCCTTAGCTGGTCAGCTCTGCCCCCAAAGTAGCTGTTGCTATGTGGGGAGGAAACATGGACAGTTTCTGATCCAGAAATCTATACACAGAGGTTTCTAAGGAGCCTCAACTGCAATTTAAAACTGACTGCTCTGGGGAACCCCAGAGGAAGATTGTGGGTGTAAACATTGTCTGTCACCTCTGGAATGAATCCACCAGAGTGCAGCAGCCCTCGCTAGTTCTGGGAAGTGCAATTTTGGAAAAAGCTGTAAAAAAATCTGATTTAATTTTCACCATGGGCAGTGGATATAATAGGCCAGGGGAGGCTAAGCCTCCCCTAGCCCAGGCTGTGGCCTCATCCATGCTTCACCACAAGACCCCACCCTAATTCCCCTGAAGCCAGTAGGGTCTGATATCAGGCCAGCTGCCAGGAGCTCAGGGTTCACTGCCCCAAGGACCTTGCAATCTAAGCTCCCAATCCTGCAACCTATTCCCCATGGGCATGCTCCTGTGCAAGTTGTGGTATTGGGATTCAAGTAAGGGGCAATGTCCCTTTCAAATTTTGCACTACACTAGAAGGGATTTCTTTCTTTACTTTTTGCATACTATTCACAGCTTTTAATAGCAAGGGCAATGCCTTGGCTGGATTTTATCTCCTCAGCCCGATCAGTGCCCAGATCATATATGTTTCCTGAAGAATCCAGGAAGGCCAGGCCCCCGTGTGAGGAGGCACTTCACAGTGCCTCTGGAAGTGACAGTTTTGACAAGCAAAGGACACACATGGGACAAGCAGTGCTGTGTGGTGCTGATCGCGCCACTGGTGCTGGCTTCAGACAACCTGCCGCGGGACCACGCCCCCAGTGGGAGACTTCACGCCGGGCTCTAAGAGGTTCTTAAATGTCCCACTGAAACACAGGCAGCAAAACTATATGCTCCCCTCCCAGAGAGCGACTACAGAAGAGTCGGGCAAATCCTCCCCAGGCAGAGAGTCTCGCCCCTGCCCTTCTGCAGCTGCAAAGACCTCAACCTCCTTTTCGTACGGGCGGGGACTTAGCAGCAGCGGCGGGAGCTCCCCTCCTGCTCTCCTGGGGGAGGTGTCTGCACCATGGCACCTCCCCGCCGGGGGGAGGGAGACGGCATAACGCCAGCGCCTCTCCCGCCTGAGCCGAATTTAAACTGCGTTACTACTCCTCGCGCAAAGCACTAATGCTGGTCGAACCCTTGCGCCGCTCCTCCCTCGAGCCCGCAGCCAATAGCAGCCCAACTTCGTGACTCGTCCGGCCAATCCGGATACGCTTTATTGGAGGTCGGGCGAAGCCCTTACCGAGCGCGCGGCGAGTTGTTGGGTTCATTGCGGTGGGCAGGGGAGGTGATTGCCCCCCCTCCCTTTGTTGGTATCTCTCCCGGGAGGGCGGCAGAGGCCGGCGATGCCCGAGTTCCTGGCGGACCCGTCGGTGCTGACCAAGGAGAAGCTGAAGAGCGAGCTCATCGCCAACAATGTGAGCCTGCCGGGCGGCGAGCAGCGCAAGGACGTGTATGTGCAGCTCTACCTGCAGCACCTCACCGCCCGCAACGCGCCCGCCGCGCTCGCCCAGCCCGACTTCTCTAGCGACGAGGAGAGGGAGCCCACCCCGCTCGGCGCCAGAAGCAGAGGAGGAGCCGCCCCCGGCCGGGTAGGAGACCGTCCTCCTGCCGCTCGGGTGACCCCAGCGCTGCAATACAAAGGGTTGTGGCGGCTACTGACCGCCGCCCCCGCTCCTCTGTCCTGCCCTTCCCTTCCCGCGCTTGCAGACCCGCCCCCGGGGAGCTGGCCGTAGGCAGGCGGCGTGCGCCGCCTCCAGCTCTCTCGGAGGTACGGAACGCGCCCTGGCGGCCCCGGCCTCTCTGCGGAGGTTTAACTCGGTATAGGGGGGAGCTCGGTGCTTTCCCCTCACCCAGAGTTCCTGGCGGGCGCCGCGTGGGGCAACAGCGGCTCTCGGTGGCCCGATACGAGCTCCTCGGCGCAGACCTCTCCCCCCGGGGGTCTTCACTCTGCGGGGCGCTCGGGTCTCTGCCCCGTGCTAGGAAAAGGGGCGCTCCGCCAGAGGGATTTCCTTTCCTGGTAACTTCAAACCAGGGCGTACTCCGTTGTGTCTGGCAGAGCCCACTTCGCCTTGCAGCTTGGGGGCTTCCTGAGTGTCGGCTGCCAGCGCAAGGAGCACCTGCGACTAAGATGTTTGGCTAGGCTGGGAGATCGAGGTGTGTTGTTGGTGTCTCTGTAAACTTTAGTGGTGAAGTTGCTGGATGGCAAATCATCTGATGGATGCTAGTACCGTATTATTTTATTCTGCATGTTATAAATAAGCATCTTCCGTGTTTGTGGCATGCCAGGTTCTTATGCTGTAACTCGAGTTGGCTAAAAAAGTTGCCTTTGTGTGCGTGAAGTATTTAAAAAGAAATAGAATTAAGTAAATTACTAATCTTTAGACCAATTTGTCCATGACTTGAATGTCCAAAAACTTAAACTTCATCAAAGGAAGAGAGATTCAGGCTTCTGTCCACAAGACTGTCTTTGTGATCTAAACAAACCTACACCTTTCCTGGGGCGTTTCAGTTGCACTGAAATAACTCAGACAAGTGTGACTGTTTCTGTTCACATTGGTGGATTGTTACTAAGTCCATTTTCTTTTCTTTCTTTATGAAGGAAACAAATACTTAAAACATTCCTTAGATTGAATCATTAAATGTGACTGTACTTACCTGTATCTAAATGGATATGCTATAGGGAAGTGCCTTGTTCAGTGCACGTGTTTGGGTAACAACCAACAATCTAAGAAAGCCGGTTCACCCCCCAAGTATGCATGCAAGGAGAAAGTGGGGTGATGGACATGCAGGCTTTGCCTATACTGGGTAGAGTTTATTTAAACAGTATTTGAGAGGAAATAATTTTGCTTGTAATCTAAAATACAGCCAAATACCGTGGGGATGGGCCTTATATAAAAGACTTGTAATAAATAATCATTGCTATGTTGAGTTCTATGAGTTGTAGTTCTTTTGATCTTTATAATCCAGGTGACTAAAATCCCGTACCTTTTAACGGTGACTTGTGAAAGGGGAAACGAGAATGTTCTGGTCACTTTTTTTTTTTTTTCCTTTTAACACAAGAAATTCAGGCACGTAGTATAGTGAGTAACTGGTGAAACTAGTACATCTTGGGTCAAGAAACTGAAAGCCAAGCAATTGAAAGAGGAAGGGATTTTTATTTCAGCATTAGAACAAAAAGTAAATTTAACAGTCTGAAGTCAAATACCTGAGTAGAAGCTGAGAGGTGGTGTCATAAACATACAGCTAAGAGTAGCATAAAATCCCTCTTTACACTGTAAAGGGTTAATTTCTCTTTTGCTTGTAAAGAGTTAAGAAGTTCAGGTAACCTAGCTGACACCTGACCAAAAGGACCAATAAGGGGACAAGATACTTTCAAATCTTGGAGGGAGGCTTTATCTGTCTGTTCCGTGTGGCTTTTGCTGGAGACAGATTAAGAAAGCAGGCAATCCAACTCCATTATTATTAGTAAGTCTTAGCGAATGAATGCGTTAGCTTACTTTTATTTTGGCTTGTGATTTCCTTTGTAGGAAGAGGGAGGCTTATCCCTGGGTTTGTAACTTAAGGTTTTGCCTAGAGGGGATATCCTCTATGTTCTTGAGTCTTTTTGTTATTCTGTAAAGTACTTACCATCCTGATTTTTATAGAAGTGATTTTTTTTTTTTTTTTTTTTTTTTACTTTAATTAAATTCTTCTTTTAAGAACCTGATTGATTTTTCATTGTTCTTAGGATCCAAGGGTTTAGGTCTGTGCTCACCTGTACTAATTGGTGAGGATATTATTCTCAAGCCTCCCCAGGAAAGGGAGTGTAGGAGTTTGGGGGGGATATTTGGGGAAGGTAGGGCTCCAAGTGGCCCTCCCTGCATGTTTGTTTAATTTACTTGGTGGTGGCAGCATATTGTTCAAGGTGGAATTTGTTCCTTGGGAAAGTTTTAACCTAAGCTGGTAAAAATAAGCTTAGGATGTCTTTCATGTGGGTCCCCACATCAGTACCCCAGAGTTCAGAGTGGGGAAGGAATCCTGACAGACTGTCTTTCTTTAAAGCTTAATGTTTCTTCAAGAACATTTCCCGCAAAACCAGGGAAAGCCAGACTTGATATGTTTCACAATTCTGAGGCACCAAAAAAACCCAGCAGGAAAATATCAAATGTAGACAGATGTTTTTGGACCTCTCTTGTACATTATGAGGAAACACAAATGCAGTATAAACCTAATTAAAAAAAAATTCTTTGCAGGTGACCTTTTAAAACAATGTTCTAAACCGAACACATAGATCAACACTTTTCCTAAAAGACCAAAAAACCCCATGCTGCTACCATGACTACAGTGAAGGATATTACATGGATTATGTAACAATTGCAAGAACAATAAACTAGAGATTTATTGTGTCTAAGTACTAATTAATTTATTGTAATTTTTATGCTATCTTACTGGGAGCTTATCCAGTTTGAAAATGGTACAGTTGGTTGTGGCTTACATAGTGATATTGATACTTCAGTGCTTGGTAACTGATATAGCATACTAATCTTTCATTATTTTGGAGTGGGGAGCTATATAAGTAATGGTCTCCTGCTTTTGAGAATTCATCATGGAGATAACCGAAATATTAACTATCTAGAGATAAACAATTGTAATTTGGGAATTCAAAAGAAATTGTTGCTTTTTAATAGCATTGGTTAAAAATTAACATCTTAGGGCCATGTAGCCTTACTAATGCAGTTGCAGAACATACAGCCCTAATATTAACTCAATAACTTGAGCTCTGTTTAGCCATAAGGGGCAGACTGTGTGTGGAAGCCTTCTGCTGTATTCCCTGTTCAAAATTCAATACAAGACTTCAGTGCATGATTAACATAGTGAGTTTCTGGATCTCTAATGTGCTATGGGTGCTGGAGTTGCCCTGAAGGGTTTTGATTTATGTATGATCAGTCAGATCTGCCTATTCACTTTCTCGTAATACAAGAAGGGGGGGGACACACAGTGGAAAGGCAGCAAACTTAAAATGTAGGAAGAAGAACTGTCAACTAATGATGGCTGTTTTGAGCAGCACTTGAGAATCCTTGATTTTTTTTATATTTTTTTTAAAATCTGCATTTACAATATCAAGCTGTGACTACAGCGAACTTATCTGTGATCTCATTACACTCCTTCCTCCTCTACTCCTTTTCCCTCATACTGTTGCATCTTGTTTCAAATTAATCTTGGTGTTTGGGGCAGGGATTTTTTTTTTTTTCATTTCACAGGCAGCTATGTAAGTACTGCTTGTTAAGGTTC
Source organism: Chelonoidis abingdonii (assembly GCF_003597395.2). Taxonomy (NCBI): domain Eukaryota; kingdom Metazoa; phylum Chordata; order Testudines; family Testudinidae; genus Chelonoidis; species Chelonoidis abingdonii. The sequence continues at coordinate 90,392,028 of NC_133769.1, forward strand.
AACATTACCCATGATAAGACCACTTCTTTTATTTGCTTATAACTTTTTGCTGAACTTTAATCAGCTGGGCTAAAATTTTTCATGCTGGATGACTCCCTCAGGCTGAGAGCAAGGAAATTGTCTCCTGTGTTCTTAGTGACTCTTCCCTAACTTCTGGGCTCAGGCAGTTTGGTAGAAGAAACTGTGATTCTAATGCAAAGGGGACAAGAGCGAGGCCTGCCCGAGAGTTGGGAGGAGAGTAGATTAAGACAAGGAGCCTGGAGGATTTGGAAAAAGACTGGGAACCATTGGCGTGGAGGATTAGTGCGCTCTACGAAATCAGGGTATGGAGGGGAGAACTGAGCCTGATTGAACAAAAACTAGGACAAGGAGCTTGGGGAGTGGGCACACTTAGGGCTAGTCTACACTGGCAGTGTAGGGGATTGAGGGGTTTGGAGTCAGAGTATGTGATCATGTAGCTAAAAACTGTATAATGATGAATACACATGAGGGCTGAATTAAGGTTGCATGGGTAACCTTAATTTTGGCATTTCCTAACTTTTGAGTGCTTGACTTTACAACTTTAATGTTCTCAATATTCTTGTGTGTGACAGAATATGTAAAATCTTTGTACAGTACAGGAACTTATGCTGATTAGAGCCTTTAGGTAATGTTGGTATACAAACAGGATGGATTTGATTTAAATCATTAGTCAGGAAGACTATTTAATCATGGTTTTCTACATAAAAATGCATTCTTGTTGGTTGGTAAACCTTAATACATATTCTTAACTCAGAGATGTAGGTTTCATTTTTAGAAGGCACACACTGTACATTTTTAAACAGTGATTTATTTTGAAAACTTTTCAGATTAGTTTTACAGCTATGTCAGAAAATGGATGATTGCTTGGATTGATTCTGTGTACACAAATTTGCAGAGGGACAGTATAGCTCTATATATTTATTCAAAAACATTTTTGCTGTTAACAAGCATGTTACCTCTGGAGACACACAAATCCAGTTTGCGAACTGCAAAACTAAGCATCTCTGATGGGATCTTCTAGACTGAGCACTGAGTCCCATTGGGTAGATAGAAAGATTAACCTAAATCTATACAGAAGCATGTGGAACCCCATAAGATTGGGTCCCTAATCCATGAACTATTGGAACTCATTTACAAAACTTTTCTTAATATATTCATGTAATGTTTGTCTTCTACTACAGAAATTATAATCCCTATTCCATGATGAGATCTCTTTGATATATAATAGTTTTAATTAAGATGCATCTTTAGATAAGTTTTTCTCAAAAAGCATTTTATCAAAAAAAATCCGATTTAAATCAAAACTCCAATTTAAGTAAAACAAACTTTTTAAAAATCATTGATTTTTATCCACCCTGACAAACAATAAGTAATGGCAAGGAAAGAATTACATCAAGCATAAATGCAACCTAGAATAATCATTGCTGCAAGGTATTTGAGATCAAGAGCTTAGACTCCATAAAGGATTAGACACTTATGGATAAAAACATCCTAGTTACATTAAACAAAATATATAGGAGGAATACAAAGTCACATGCTTCATAGACCAGCCCTCAGTGGTTCTCGTCATATATTAACATTTTTTGCATTAATAATTCCAAGTGTACATAGTTTCACTTTTGGCAGCAGACGTGGTGTTGACAAGACTTGTATTAAATAGGTATTAAGAGAGCCCCGTTCTCAGTAGTAGTAAAGATGCCTGAGCCTTGTCACTACCAGTAGTGGAGCTGCACCTGTTTGGGATTAAGGCTTTAGAAAATCCTAGTGTAAATGCAGCGTAACTGTCCTCATTTTAGGAAGAAACATGCTCCTTATTAGCAGATTATTTCATACTTGTCCAAATGATTTCTGGCCTCTTTAATTAAAGCATGTGATACCAGCTACGGTTGAAGACAAGCCACTGGAGTAGTAGAACAACTGATCTGACCTAATACAACAGATCTTAACTCTTGGCAAAATTTTTCTAGTCACTTTATTTTCAACGAGGGTCCTGGTGACTAGCAAGTTCAGTGCAGGATCTTTTCTCAGCAGCAAAAGTGGGGGTGGGACAACATGCAGAACTGAATTTGTCTCTTTTGCATTCTTTCACCCTCCCCACCCTTATCTTAGTGAGACTAGCTGGTAAAGCTTCAAGGTGAACAGCGACAGATCCTTCAAAAACCTGAAGAGAGGTTACAAGTCATAAGCTGTAACTTGGTTATAGTGTGGATGTAAGGCTAATACAACAATCTTAGAAAAAATATGTGGAACCACCATTGATTTTTAATTGCTTATTTGGACATTTAGGGCCCAGTTCTCCAGTCTGTCAGGTTCCAGATCCTTTGCACAAATAACTAACGAACATGTAGCGGGGCCTTGCCACTAAGGGTAGAGTCTTCCATTTCTTATGGAACATTGGTAAGAAGTGGATTTTCACTGTGTGGACTCTTGCTCCTAAAGCTAAAGATTTGCTTTACTATTATGTTATTGCAATATTGTATACATTTACTAGGTTATAAAAATTCTATAGTTCATATATAATGTCAGAGATCTCTTTGAATGTAAAAAGGGCATCCTGTAACACAACACATCTTGTACCTGTGCATCTAAGAATCGATGCCATACTTTGTCGAGTTTAATAACGGCTGTGACATAATAGCTTTGTGTTTGCACACATAAAGTCAGTCCATGCTACTTTAGGAGAGGTGGTATTTCTCTCTTCCTTCCCCCCCTACCCCCCAAAAAAAATTTTAATACAACTTGCTGCTTGGGACCTTCAGCACATCTGTCTCCCTCTTTATGAAATAAAAATAACATTACCTGCAGACAACTGACTTTTTTTTTCTCTGCACCTGTTAAATAGTTCCTTGACAGTCTATTTTTAATGCTCTATAATATATGTGAGGGCCCCCCGCCCCCCGCTGGTATTTCTGGTATCGCTCTGGAAAGGGTGATGTCGGATTGTGTTTCTTTTAAATGTACAGTAATCTGAGGAATAAGTAGCTGTTGTGACTGGTAAAATTCCAGTCAACATCGCAGTGAAAGGCTGAGAGTAGCACACATTAAAACACACAGATACAAAGGATGTAACCAATTCTGTGGATTGTGATAAATGTTATGCTTCTATATTTTAGTCCATTAATACAAGCTGATAATGTACAGTGAACACTAGTGTTGTACATCTGTCTAGCACTAGAAGGACTGATTGTTTTGACATGTGAAGTGGAAACACTCCTCTTAAGCTTTGGTATTTGTTAGCTATCACTTATTTGTATTGAAGTATAGCCCAGAGACCTCAGTCAGGTGTCAAGCTGCCATCATGATAGATCCTATAGAAGTATACAAGAGAAACCTTGTCCTTTGCTAAGAAGCAATTCTGTGGTGTGGATCTGAAATACACCTCTACCTTGATATAACGTGACCCGATATAACACAAAGTTGGATATAACGTGGTAAAGAAGTGCTCCGGGGTGAGGCTGCACACTCCAGTGGATGAAAACAAGTTCAATATAATGCGGTTTCACCTATAACCTGGTAAGATTTTTTGGCTCCCGAGGACAGCGTTATGTCAAGGTAGAGGTGTATTACATAGTTGTATACCTGAAGTATGTGTTGGTCATGAGTCCATGCAACCAGATAGCAACATACACAATGGCTCAAATAACTCTTTCTCTCCTTTCTTCCTCATCACCAACTTCCTTCGAATGGAGAGGTGTTTTTTCCCCTATAAATTTCTAATATAAGAAACGAGAATTTCTTTTTATCCATTCAGAGATCTAAGATGAATAGCCTTTAGATATGTCAGAGAGAATCTGCTAAATTTACATACCAAAAAAATCCTACTTGGTGTAGAGCAGGACTTTGTCAACTTACCTGACAAAACACTGACTGCAACCGTTTAACCATAGTTTTAAAACTATATAAGCCAAGTATAGATGGACTTTGTTTATAGTTACACAGTAATTTGGTTTATAAATAACACTAACAAAGGATCAGGTGGAAATTCTAGTCTAACCCCATTTCAAGTACTCACTTTCACCTTTCTCCGCTTTGGGCCCTGATGCTGTTGACTTAGCCTTACAGAAGAAAATTCAAAGAGTTGGTGGTGGTAGGTTTGAGCAAATCAGTCAGCTGTTTACATTAGTCTGGATAAAATACTCTTTTACTAATGTGTGTTTTGTTTTGTTTTTTGTATTTACGTAATGCAGATGTTTGAATTCTTAAACTTCAGACACATCTACCTCTCAGTGAATAATAGTCACGCCACTAAAATTTGGGAAATGAAGCTTAACTTTTGAAGTTATGCACAATGGGTAACTTCACTTTCTAGTCTAGGTTTACATGTCCGTCCCCTCGCCTCCTCTTCCCCCACCCCCCCACCCCCCCAAAAAAAGGCTGGGGACATGGCCTTTGAAAAGTTTTTCTGACAGCTGTTAACCAGAAGACTCAGCCTACTAGCAAAGGTGGAAACATGTCTGTGCCACAACTTCTCTCCCTTCCATCACCCCTAGCCCATGTCCCAGGTAATGTAAAGGAATTAAAACCAGCTGTTACATGCTGCATTGAACTACAGTGTGGTCAATCAACTATTCTCTTAAATATATTACTACTAGGGCTGGCCAAATGGGGGCGGGGGGGAATTTCACTGGTATTAATCTCATTTGGTTGTTAATATTTGCCCGGCTGTAGGATTGGTCAAATAACCCAATGTAATTGAAGTGTGACAAATACTGAAACTTTATCTAATATATGAGTAATGTTCAAACCTAATTAAGGCTGTCAAACAATTAAAAAACACAATTGTGAGATTAAAAAAGTAGTCACAATTAATTTTACTGTGAAACAATAATAGAATACCAAGTAAAATTCATCTTGGAAGTATGTCCTCTGGAATGGAAGCATGAAGGGGCATGTGAATAGTTAGCATATCTGGCATGTAAATATCTTGCAGCACTGGAGACAAGAATGCTTGTTCTCTCTTTCGGGTAATATTGTAAATAAAAAGCAGGCAGCATTTAGGGATGCAAATACACCTCTACCCTGCTATAACACGGGTTTGCATATAGCACAGTAGCAGCGGGGCTCCGGTGGTGCTTTAAAGGGTCCAGGACTCTGGCTGCTGTGGGGAGGCCTGGGCTCTTTAAGTCACCGCTGGAGCCCTGCCGCTGGTACCCCGGGGCTGCGGCAGCAGACTCCACCAGCGATTTAAAGGGCCTGGGGCTCTCTGCGCCCGGAGCCCCAGGCTCTTTAAATCACCGCAGCAGTCCTGCCACCGCTACCCCGATATAATGGCGTTTCACCTGTAATGCAGTAAGGATTTTTGGCTCCTCATGACTGTGTTATATCGGGGTAGAGATGTATCAGTTAAAGTTAAACTATATATTTAACCAGTAAACCATTAACCAAGGTTGCTCTGGTGGGCCAGGGCAGCAGTGGCTGGGGTCCTGATGGGGCTGTGGTCCCACTGGCGGGGCTGGGACGCAGTCGGCTTGCCACCGTGGTTAGCAGTTAATGTCTGGTTAACAGTAGCCTAATGCTTACCAATTAAGCATTTACATCTCAAGTAGCATTATCTCCCATAAATGTAAACAAACTTGTTTATCTTAGCAATTAGCTGAACAAGAAGTAGGATTGAGTGGACTTGTGGGCTGTAAAGTTTTATATAGTTCTGTTTCTGAGTGCAGTTATGTAAAAAAACAAAAAAAAAAAAAACCACCACCCAAACATGACATTTATAAGTCGCACTTTCACAATAGAGATGGCACTATGGTATCTGAGGTGAATTGGAAATTACTATTTTGTATTTTACAGTGCAGATATTTGTGGGGGGGTTTTGCTGTTTTTTTTAAAAAGTGAGCACCATACACTTTGTAGTCTGTGCTGTAACAGAAATAAAATATTTGAAAATGTAGAAAAAATCCAAAAATTTTATAAATGTAAATTTGGTATTCTATTACAGCAAACCTCAGAGTTATGGACACCTCAGCAATGAGCTTGTCCGTAACTCTGAAATGTTCCTAACTGTGAACAAAGTGCAGTTTGGGCTCCAGATCCAGCAACTGATACCCCAGGCCAGGCTTCAACAGTAGCTGAGCTCCCTATTCAGCTCTGACATGAGTTTCAAGCTTGTCCCACTCTCACCAGGTGTGTGAGAACACAGCATGACCCCCTCCCAGGGGAGTGGGGTGAGAACAGCTCATGTCCCTCCTGAGGAGGTGGGGGTGGGTTAAAGCAATGCAGACTCCAGCACTGCTGCTGCTTTGCTGGCTGGCTCCTGCTGCCTTGGGCTGGCAGTCCCAGCACACTTTTGGGAGAGTAGGGGGAGACGCTGGGGACAGCAGCCCTGATGTGCCTACATTTAACATGCAATGCAGGCACAGTATGGTATTTGCGGTTTTTTTGTTTTGTTTGTCTATGCTACTGTTTGGTTACTTGTCCTGTTGACTGGTCATAACAGTGCAATTGAAACTGCAATTAATTGCAACTATTTTTTTAATGTAGTTAATCTGTTTTGCATTTATCACATGTTACACTGCAATTAATTGACAGCCCTAAACCTAATTTTTCTTGCTTCATTCTCTTCCTGCCATATTCTACTTTTTTTTTCTCTCACTTGCCAATCATAATCATGGCATATCTATTTCCTGAGCTGCTGTCAGTCTTTTCTTTCTCTGTGTTCTACTTCCTATCGCTTCTCCACTCCTGTCCCGAAAACTTCTCTGTAGTAGCTTTCTTTAACTTGTCAGTCTTTTGCCCACTCCCATCTATGCAGCTGCACCTTGGGCTTGGAGATCTTACACCTGGTTTTCATAGAACTGGGCCTACTAGCAGGATGCCATAGAGCAGTGGTTCTCAACCAGGGGCCCAGGGCTCCCTGGGAACCCGTGAGCAGGTTTCAGGGAGTCTGCCAAGCAGGGTGGCATTAGACTTGCTGGGGCCAGGGTAGAAAGCCAAAGCTCCACTGCATGGGGCTGAAGCCTAAGTGACTCTAGCTTTGCAGGGCCCCTTGTGGCATAGGGCCCTGGGCAATTGCCCTGCTTGCTACCCTCCCCTAATACCAGACCTGGCTTTAATATTCAGAAAAACATTTCTGGCACAGCTGTGGAGTTTTTATAGCCTGTTTGGGGGGCGGGGGGGGATTGAGAACCTTTGCTATAGAGTCTATAGCCTTGAAATTCACTTTCTTGCTTCAGAACTATGACCCAGAATCCCAGCTCCCCTCCCCTTTTTTAAAAAAAAAAAAAAAAAAAAAAGCTTGATGGTTGCAGAGTAGGGCTGTCAATTGATTGCAATTAACTCACACAATTAACTCAAAACCTCCCTAATCTTGATTAATCACAGTTTTAATTGCACTGTTAAACAATAGAATACCAATTGAAATTTATTAATCAGCATGGACACGTCCTCTGGAATGGTGATCAAAGCATGAAGGGACATATGAATCTTTAGCACATCTGGCACATAAATATCTTGTGATGCCAGCCACAACAGTGCCATGTGAATGCCTGTTCTCACTCTCAGGTGACATTGTAAACAAGAAGTGGGCAACGTTATCTTCTGCAAATGTAAACGAGCTATTGGCTGAAGAAGTAGGACTTTGAGTGGACTTGTAGGCTTTAAAGTTTACGTTGGTTTTTTGAATGCAGTTATGTAACACAAAAAAACCCTTGATTTGTAAGTTGCATTTTCATGATAAAGAGATTGCACTACACTACTTGTATGAGGTGAATTAAAAACTATGTATGTAATTCAAAAAGAACATGGTGAGCACTGTACACTTTGTATTCTGTGGTGTAACTGAAATCAATATATTTGAAAATGTAGAACAGGGGTCGGCAACCTTTCAGAAGTGGTGTGCTGAGTCTTCATTTATTCACTCTAATTTAAGGTTTTGTGTGCCGGTAATACATTTTAATGTTTTTTAGAAGGTCTGTATAATATATAACTAAACTAGTGTTGTATTGTAAAATAAACAAGGTTTTCAAAATGTTTAAGAAGCGTACTTTAAAATGAATTTTAAAATGTTGATCTTACTCCGCTGGCCCGCTCAGCCCGGTGCTGGTCTGGGGTTCTGTTCCGCTAGGCCGGCAGCGGGCTGAGCGAGGCCTGCGGCCAGGACCCCGGCTGGCAAGGATCCGTCAGCCAGAACCCCAGATCAGCAGCAGACTGTGTGGGGCTGGCAGCCAGGACCCAGAGGGCTGGGGGCGGGCTGGAGTCAGGGCTGAGGGTTGGAGGTGTCAGGGCAGAGGGGGTCTAGGTATGGGTAGGGGTGCCAGAGTCAGGGCTACGGTTGTGGGAGCGGGGGGGAGGGGCGGATGAAGGAGTCAAGCAGAGGGCTGGGGGTGTATGAGGGAGGTACAGGGCTCAGGGCAGGGGCCTGGGGGGGATGCGGAGCTCAGGGCAGAGGGTGTGGTGTGGGGGGGGAGAGTGTCAGGGCTCAGGGCAGAGGGCTAGGTGACTGCCCCCCTAAGCATTCCCAATCCTGCTGCTCCTTGTCCCCTGACTACCCTCTCCTGGGACCCCACCCCCTATCGAAGTCTCCCTGTTCCTTGTCCCCGGACTGGACCCTACCCCCTACCTGTTCCCTGACTGCCCCCACCCCTTATCCAACAACCCCAGCCCTAGGCCATTTACCCTGAGGCTCCACGCAGAGCCAGACATGCTGCCCTGCGGGAGAGCACAGCCCCGGCCCTCAGAGCGCTGCGTGCAGCGATGGCAGAGCTCCGGTTGAGTGGGGAGTGTGTCTGCCTCCCTGTGGAGCCAAACGCTGCCCCGTGGGAGCGCACAACTCCAACCCGCAGAGCGCTGCGCACGGCAGCAGGACTCCGGGGGAGGGGCTGGCAGCTTGCTGCGTTCGGCCTGGTGCTCCGTCCTGGGAGCACGGACCCCGCGGCTTGCCACGCTGGGAGAGTGGGGCCATTTGCCCACCATGTGCGCACAGCTATGCTTCTGCTCCCTGCCCCCACGGGGAGAGCAGAGGGTAGAGGAGAGCGGGCTGGGCTGGGCAGGATTTTTAATGGCATGCTGGAGTGCCGGCAGGCTCCAGCATGCCATTAAAAATTGGCTCACATGCCATCTTTGGCACGCGTGCCATAGGTTGCCGGCCCAATATAGAAGAACATCCAAAAATATTTAATACATTTCAATTGGTATGCTATTTTTTAACAGTGCAATTACTTTTTTTAATTGCCTGACAGCCCTGTTTCAAAGATAACTCTGAAAATGTGAACCAAGTGCAAAATTATGGAAAAAGGTCTGCAGAGAGCATTAAACAGCCCTATGATATGCTCTTCTCATCTAGGTGAGGGGCCAATGGTCTCTTGAGTACAGCCATTGAATTTGGTATGTTTCCAAAGATGATACAGAATTCTGCTGTCCATGTGGAATTTGCTATTTTGCTGCAGCCAGGCACCCAACTATTTTTGCCTCCCTGACATACCTGCAGCTGCCTCTTGCTCTCCAGCTATTTCCATGAGGGGAGTTAACTGGATTATAGTGCATACTGTCTGCACTGTTCTGTGGAGGAGGGCAGCAGGGGCTTAGGGAGCAAAAGCTGGTATCCAGTTTGCAGTTAGGGGAAAGAACCAGAAATGCAGCTGGATTGCATATTCAAGAGGTCAGTAGCCAAGACTTGGAGAATCAGATTTCCAGTGTCTCCTCTGCCTGACCCCCCCTCCTTTCTTGGATCACAGTAGCTAATAATGCCTATGGAGATAGTTCAACTGAGAACACGGGGGGGGGAAATGATGATTGTAGGACTAGTTTTATAACAATGACTGATTTTAGTTTTGTTCAGTAGGCCATAGCTTTGCTTTTGTAAAGGCAGGGGGATGATAGAACAAATGAACACTTCAGAATTTAGGGTTCTTCTTCGAGTGATTGCTCATATCCATTCCAGTTAGGTGTGCGCGCGCCGCGTGCACGTTCGTCGGAAGATTTTTACCCTAGCAACACTTGGTGGGTCGGCAGGGCGCCCCCTGGAGTGGCGCCGCTATGGTGCCGGATATATACCCCTGCC
>NC_133769.1:90408023-90543102 GCF_003597395.2 Chelonoidis abingdonii
GCAAGAAGGAACTGAAGGGCGGCTGGGTCGGCAGGGGTATATATCCGGCACCATAGCGGCGCCACTCCAGGGGGCGCCCTGCCGACCCACCGAGTGTTGCTAGGGTAAAAATCTTCCAACGAACGTGCACGCAGCGCGCACACACCTAACTGGAATGGATATGAGCAACACATCTCGAAGAACAACAGTTACAAAGGTGAGTAGCCGTCTTATGTTTGCATTGTGCTATGGAGGACATGAAAGATAGGGAAGGATGACTGTTCAGGTGCACTGTTTGTGAGAAACCAATCCTTGTATCCTTTTAGCTGTTGGAAGAAGGCTGAGATTTCCTACAGGGACACTGTCGTTGAGCCCTGCTTAGGAAGGGGTGGGCGGGGGCACTTAAATTTGTGCCTCTGGCTATCTGATAAACTTGAAGTCTTTCCACTCCCCGCTCACGTTTCTGGAAGTGGGGGAGAAGGAAGAAAATGTTCTCTTATCCCAGAGCCTTCTGGTTGCCATGAAAGTAGGTAGAGAGTTCTTACATTACTCCTCCCTAAAGCTTCTGGTTTGTCAAAGGGTGGTATTGTTTCCACTATTTAACTCCATCTTTCTATCCACACCTTCATTTGAGTGCCCCTTCCCATGGACTTGCTGTTGCTCAGAAGCTTCCCAAGCTTCTGCAGGATGAAATTGAATTGATTCTTATCAATTTCAGTGCTGCCCACAGAGATCTGAATAAACAGCAATGAAAACTAGCAAGAGGAGCCAGTTTTCACTCTGCTGCAGCTTGTAGAATCTCCAGGATAGCTGCAGAGACACTAGAACTGGCTGCACAGTTAGGACATCTGTGCACCAGATTAACCTCTGTTGCTGGAAGGTTTTTCTTGCATACTTAACATCCTAAACTTTTTTTTTCAAAATGAAAGCTCTGAATTTGGAGACACTAATAGCAGTTTCTTGGGGAAGTTTCCTACTTGCCCTAGATGAATTGATATCTGTCCAGAAAAACAGTAAATCATAGTAAATCATGTTTTGTTGCTGGTAACATTCTAAAATTTTTCTTTGAATTTTAAATATCTATAATTGTTTCCCTCACACCTAGCTGTACTCCTCTGGCATGCTGAGGTGTTTTGTTTTGGAATGTCAGTCTAGTCAGTGGCCAGTGCCTTAATGCCATTACAATACAGTACTAGCCTAAACAGATGCTTAATAGAGAATCCAGCATGAGTTTTAACATGCTGACTAGAGTTTCAGTCTTTAATTATTTCATTGACTTGACCACTACGGATAAGTAAGAAGAATTGAGCAAATGTAAAACTGGTTAAGATAAATGCAATGTTTAATGTTACAAACTAAGTGTGGCTGACAGACCAATAAGTAAACTTTAAAAAGGCCTCTTTATTTAAAAATAAATAGAGAGAGAGTTCTTATGTTGTAGGCTTGATAGTTTTCGGCTGTTTTGGAACTAGTTATTGAGGCAATTAAAATGTTCATATGGAAAACCAAAATGGGGTACATGTGGTTTAGGGATATGACTAATCCCCTAATTGGATTACATTTGTACACTAATCTAGTCTCCTTAGATTGCTTGGAATCCCTTAATTCCTGAAAGTGTAAAGAGTTACCTTTCCATTCTATCTGTGGGCTTGATCAGGCTCAAACTAGACATTTTGAGAAGCTCCATTTTTTTGCATGAGTAGAGAGAGCAGCATGTCATGGGAATTTCTAGGCTAAAAGAGTCCAAGTCTCCGCTCCAGAGCCCAAGAAGATACATATTACTCTGTGGAAAATCCAGAGCAATTGATAACCAGCCAGTTTCAGTTGAGATGCTGGAGCTATCAAACTCTGGCACTAATGCCTCCTTTAATTTTATTTAAAGTAGTGTGATCCCTAAAATAAGAGCAGATTTGCTTCAAATTTATAGAAAGCTAAAAGCTGCTCTGAATCAACAGCTAGACAGTTGCTGGGACTCTGGCAGAGAAGGCTAAGTGGGGAAAACTAGACATTGTCTCCTGCATCTCCTCTGCTGATTAAGTGCTTACATGGAATCTGTGCCTGTTCTGTGGAGACCCAGGCCTCAAGTTCTAAGGCAGGAGCAGGATTTCTGCAGCCTTCCTCCCTCAGTGGGGCGGCTCCCAGAAAGCAGTGACAGTACCTCAATAGCAAAATCCCTGAGGCCTGGCACAGATGACTGCATCGGCCTGAGATCAGCAAGCAGTTGCTCCCTTTCTCCTCTCCCCTCCCCCACAGCAGGCAGAAGCATGGTATCAAAGAGTCAGCAAAGCTTCCCACCCAATCACCAAAGTCCACATTCTCAGCCACATTGTCTGGCTGCGGAGCAGCTGCGCGCTGCTGCTGCAGTGGCAGAGAGCTACTGACGATCCAGGGACAAGGTATGCCTAGTACGGGGCCCCTGAGCCCAACCCCTTCCTCCATTCCTACCAGCAGTGTAGTCCATTGCAGCAAATGAACCAAGGACTCCCTTTGAACATTCAGGGTTGGAGCCTGGTACCCATCACATCTCCAGATCACGTGCAGGAATCTCACTTGAACAAAGCATGAGACCCTGGGAAGCCCCCTTTTTGACCCAGTCCAGTACAAACCTCTCTTACAGGAAAAGACAGCTGTGCAAAAGGGTAACCACAAGGACCACCCACTCCCCTCCCCAACCCCCAGGAACCAGAAGTCTGAAGTTTCTCTTTCCTGAGGAGGATCAAGGGGAGGCATAAGAAAGTGGTGTCTCAGCTGTTCAGACCCCTCTAGTTGCCCCAACATAAAACACTCCAAAAAAAGAAAATGTTCTCTTATCCCATCTTCTGAAGAGTCTGATTCATGGGATTCCTCTAGTTGGCGCACGGTGAAATCAGTTTCCCTCAAGCTGCAAAATTCTGCAGAGTGTAGCAGGCCAAATAATAGTGAGCACCTGGTTCCCCTGCTCACGTCCATGGAGTGTAATAGCAGATACAGTTCTCCAGAGAGAAGTTCACCTCCTGATGCCTTTGACTGCACATTCCTTTTGCCCGTTTGCTCCCTAAACATTAAAGTCAAAATAGAATGTTGCAGCTGACTGCTCTAAAGGCAAAATTAGATAATTGAGAATGGGAACTATGCCCAAAGGGGTGTCGTCATCTGGTAAAGAAATTTAGTCTCTTAGCAGTAGCTCTGTTTGTCTCCAACTGGAATCACAAAGTTTTAGCACTGATCTCTTTCTGGTTGGTTCACAACCAAGGCAACAGATACCTTGTTGCAAAGATGACCAAAAAGTTGGTTTTATTCCTTTCCCCCACTTTTCCTCTCCTTACCAGAATGCTTCAGGAGAGAAAGTAGCACTGGTAATTCTGGTATCTCCAGTTTGGCCATGAAGGGCTGGTTCTCTGATCTCCTTGACACAAGGTATGAATACCTCCCATGTGCTTTCCATTCAGAAGAGAGATGATCTTACAAGGGCTACTAGATAATAAAGTACAAGAGCATTTTGTCTTTCTGACCTGATCTGTGGTGTGAATATGCACTTTGAGAGGTCTGGATCAGAATCCAGACAGTCTGAGCCTAGCTGCCTGGTTCTTGAATAGAGCCTCTGAGGCCAAAGAGATTATTTAGTGTGCCAATATCCACAACTTTAGCTTCCAGAAATAAACATACTAATTCAACATATTTATGGACCCATTTGCGGTTTAAACTACTGATGCTAGGGTTGCCCCCCTCATTTGCATCGTTTTCTCAGATTCCTTCAAAATGTATTTGGATTAGGCCTGGCGCTTCAGGCTCTCAGAGGTCAGGTTGTTGCTTTGTCTAGAATCCTTAGTGCAGTAGATAAGTAGTGAATTTCATCTTCCCCAGATGTCCAGCTTTTTAGCACTTTTCTTACAAGAGCAACATCTTCCTGATCTGCATAAAGTTGTCGTACTGAATCTTACCTGGTGATCTCAGTGCCATTGTAGACCCTGCATCTGAACCACTCATTAAGGTGTCTCATTACTATCTAACCATTAAAGTGGCCTTTTTTTGATGATAGTCTTGCCTGAGCACAGGATAGCTGAGTTAAGAACTCTGTCCAGCTCCATTGCACTCCAAAGACAAATTTTGGTATTCTTTGGATGTCTGCAGACCTCTCAAGTGCATATTCATCACACAGGTCAGGTCAGAAAGACAAATGTTCTTGTACTTTATTATTCAGTGTGAAAGGGGAAGAGGGGTGTGTGGTGGTAGTGGTGTTGTTTTGGGGGTTCCCCTCCCCCAGGTGGCTGAGATGCTGCATCTCATAAGCATACTATAAAAGTCAAAAAGCCTAATTTCATTTTCCAATATCAGAGCTGACTCCACTAGAGCTGTGGTAACTTCATGAGCAGAAATATCCTTTGCCTCACACAAGAAAATCTGTTAAAACAGCTCTCTGGTCATCTGTTTATATCACCTTTGAATTCTACAAGCTGGACATCCAGTCATTGGATGCTGGTTTGGTAGATAGTTTTTGTGACACTACAGTGAGAAGCACCTATCAGGAATGGGTTCTCCCCTTTAACATCTGTACATAGTAGTATATGGTCCTCTTTTCCCCATCTGAGTGGACACAGCTATAAAATCTTTATTTCACTGATCTGCCTTGTACTTCATTACAAGCAAGAATAGGAAAATTTATCTGTATCTTACCTGAAAACTTCCTTTCTTGGAGTAAGGAGGTCCGCACATCCTTCCGACCCTGAATGGGCTATTCACTGGAAAAGGATAGCAAATTATTGGCATTCAGGTAGTTAGTTATTCACTGAAATCCTTGCTTTGCAGGAGATTTTTTTCTGTTTAGTCTTACTACTTAATTTTCCTCTCAGATAGCTTTTCCTAGGCTATGGAAGTGTGGCTTCACCTCTGAAAAACTGCCAGTTGCTACACCTCTCCTGCCTCTGACAGGGTTAGTCAGTCTCCAAGGCTGCAGAGAGCAGAGTACCCAATGTTATGGATCTGCAGGCTTCGTTACTCCAAAAAAGGACATTTTCAGGTGAGACATGAATACGTTTCCTGTTGAGGAATAGTGCAGCTTGGCAGAGAGTTATAAAAGTTGTAGACAGTAACTGTTTGCTGATTGCCCCTGGACTTTGTCTGCAGTGACCAATTTAGAATTTTACCAGTGGTAGCAATAGTGGCAGCAATAATGTAGATAGGATTTGGGAAATTTTAGTGTGTATAAAAAAAAAAAAAAGTGTGTAACTCTCCAGAGAATGGTGAGGAGTGGCAGGAGCACAGTAGCTCATGAGCCCATTACTACTGCAAGAGGAAAGAGGTGCTCGAAGGCCCAAGATTTCCTGTGTCTCCACACGGGTAGTGGAGTCCTGCAAAGTCAGGATGGGTGGGTGTGCAGATATGCCGCTGGAAACTAAATACACACAGAGCTTGTAGGGTGTGATGGCAAAGGTATTTTTCAGCTTGTTGGGCTAATAAGTGTAGTCTTCAAGCAAATAGGCATTGGAAGTTTCCAGACCTGATCTATCCATTGTAGGAAAGATAAGACTTGTGATGGCCTGTGCTAGTCTCAGTCAGCATAGAATATAAGAGAAATGTGTAGGATCTGATCTCCGAGGCTCTTAAAACACACTGTTCTTTCACGTCTAAAACTGGACAACTGGCCTGTGTTCATTTAAGACTTCCATGCTGTGTGAAATATTTTTATCTGGTATTGATAAAGGTAACACTACTAAACGAGTGAATATCAAAACTGCTGTCCTCTATTGCTTCAGTACAGCCCACATGCATTCCCTCTACTCCTTCGATAGGGACAAAGACTTCGTTTTTGTAATGTGTGGAGAAATGATGTACTCCCCCCCTCCCCCCCCGCCCTTTACAGAAAGCCACGAAGAAAACAGACAAGCCCAGGCTGGAGGAGAAAGATGACCTAGATGTAACAGAGCTCAGTAATGAAGACCTTCAAGAGCAGCTTGTAAAATATGGAGTGACCCCTGGTCCAATTTTAGGTAAGTAAAAGATATCAAATACTACTGATTTACTATGTATAATTAAATACAACTATTGCATCACAAGTAATATATGGTCTGTGCTGCAGAGCTTACAGTGTAAAGAGCTAATATGGTAGTCTAGATTTTCTTTGAGAAGTATTATTTAAGTAAAATAAAATACACTTCTGGTTCTTTAACAGGAGGTAATTAAAACAACCATTGCTAAACAGAGTTTGTACTCCAAACAGGTAATTTAACTTAAAAATATCCATACATGTGAAATTAAACAATTTACATTAATGAGAAGACTAATTGTACAACCTTAGAATTAGTGGATTGATTTTAAATCAACAACTAGCATACCTTGATTTAAATATATTTTAATCTTGTTCTGCTTTTGTACTTTAGTTACTTCCCTAAAAAGAGGCTAATTGTTTTAATGGATTACAACCATACTCAACATTGCCAAGAGGCCCAGTCAAATAAATTTGACAATGGTTAAACTCCTGGTATGCTGCCTCTCATGCTGACCGATATTGTTTCATTTCCCCGTCAGACTCTGTATCCCTCTTTTGGTGACTGATGCTTTATTTATTTGCTAGATTATTTTTACTTGTGACTTGTGTCAAACTGGATGAAAACTGGAATGCAATTAAAAATGCACAAAACCACAGTATTTGCTTTTTTTGTTTAAAAAATAAAGCTACCTTAAATGTGCTGGATACACAAGGTAAAATAAGTTTATCAAAATGTATCTTACATTTAAAGCTGACTGTAGTTAGGTCAATTGATCTGTTTCTGGTCATCAGATCCTTCCAAGATTTTTAGAACTGTAGCTCTCATCCTTTCCCACCTAGTTCATGTTTGTGGTTTGGAAGAGGAAGATAAACTTTCCTGCTGTTTCAACTCCATTTCAGTTTATTCAGTTCAGTTACTACTTCAAAGCTGACAAATTCATGAAGAGAACATGTGCAGAAGAGGCTCTTGCTGTCAAAAGAGAGTTCAGTACTTCAACAAACTCTGGTTCCATGTGCTTAGCCAGTGACTTCCACCAGGTCAGTCGTTTGACTGCCTTGAAAACTTCAGCTTCAAACATCTACTGCATAATATTTTATCTAATGTAAATTATGTTAATAGATTATAGTAAATTTAGGCCTAAACATAGCTTGTCATACTTTCAAATTTAATTTTAAGTAGGCTTATTTTTATAAAAATATTTAGATCATCTGATTTTTAAAAATCATTTCCATCTGCCTTGTTCAGAACACTTCCTCCCCCCTCCCTATAGTCTGAACAAATACAATTCATGGAGTAGGTTTGAGAAACTTGGTATTAGACTTCCATATATCCAATAATTTAGATATCTTTCTGTGGCTCATGACTTTCATTGGTCACCTGCACAGTAGACTGACCAGTCAGGAGAGAATGTGCATTACTCAGCAAGCTGACTTGAAGAAAATATGATGCACAGTAATGTTAGGGAGCTGTTGAGAAAGCAGAGGTGGAAACTCAAATTTAAACACTTTCACATTGCAATTCCCTGTTAAAGTTTGTGGTGTTTGTTTGTTTTTTCCTTCCCTCTCCCTGAAAAATCCCTTTACTAGTCTTGGGGATGCATATTCAAATCGCAGTGACTGCAGTGAGATGGTGCCAGTATTCTCTTTAAAACACCAAAGATTGAACTTTCCTACTCCAAACTGCTTGCTATTGGAAGACTCCTTCCCCAGTTGATAGAGAATAGGTTCAAACATCTGAATTTCTGGTGTAGGTATATACTTAGCCTGTTTCGTATCCTCTGCAGCAGAGCTTTAATGGAACCGTTAGCTACAGAGATACGTTAGTGCACACTGCCTGTCTCAGACTTTTTTGTGCTGACTTTGTCCCAAAGTATGCAAAAACATATGTAAAACCCTTGAAGTAACACCTGGAGGAAGAGCCACCTGCAAAATCCAAATGCTTAACCTATAATTGAGAAGATTCTTTAATTTGAATTGGAACAGACATGGTGACCTACCAAAAATGGATCACACTGTCTTGAGAAAGTCACTGCCACTCCATCTTGGCAGAAAACTTGGTAGGCTCATGCTTGAGTAGAAACAAAGCAACATCAGCTACTTTCAGGGCATTGACAGGCTCCATGGGGTTTGCATGAGTAGTTCTGATTATTGAAGAGATGCACTAGACCTCATACATCTTCAGGCTATAAAATTTTTGTGTGTAGAAATTCCCCTTTGAAAGATCTCTGTAATTACAATAACATCAGCTGCCTCTTTAGGTATCCTGTGTTTCATAGCTGGAATAATGGACTACAGTGTTGTCTTGTATTTATACTATATCTAGTGGAAGTGGGCATCCAGGCCAAACAGTTGGCACTAATAAGTATTAAGTGGGAAAGCTCTCTGGACAAGAAGTTAGGAAGGCCCTAATGTCTGAATCAATACAAGAAGAATATAAGCCATACTCAAAATCTTATAAATCCAATAGTTCTAAAGTTTCTTAGCAAACAAATACAAGAGAACTCATGCAACAGGGGTAAATAGATTCAGGGCAAACTCATAAGATGCTCGCTAAATTCCTTGAAGCAGACAGAATGATTTGGTAGTATACTTCTGTTTGCAGAAAGCTGGATGCTTACCGCATTAGATGAATGACTTCTGGATATAGCCCAGAAGGAATATGAGAAAAATTGATCAAAACTCTGAAAGGCAGATTTAAACTTCAAATAGTCCATAAAAGAAAGCAAGTAGGAAGGAAGTAATGCTACTTTAGATATTTCTAATAGAAACTGTTTTCTTGCTTCCTAATCTTGATTCATAACTGATCGTGTGGGAAGAGAGAAATAATTTATCTGAGTTACTTTTAACAAGCTTCTGAGAGGCAGACACTGGGAGATGGCTACTAGGGTGTACATCAGAGATTTTCTCACCTGTAGATCTGAAGGAGATATGCCTTACCTACCTATCTATACCGCTGCAGGAGGTTCCTTCGTTAAACAACATTTGTCTGTCTAGCCACAGCTTCTTGATTACTTTCATAAAAGTATTGATATTTCTGATAGTGGCACCTGATAGGAAATGATTTACCTGTCCCTCTTCTAGGAAGTTGTTTAGTTAGGCCCCCCGCCCCCAAAACTAGCCAATAGCTGCCAGCTGTGTACAGACCAGATCCTGGAGAAGCTGAAAACTGCTATTTAGGAGGTCCATGGTTCCTTTGATTATTGTGCCTCTAGGGGTTGATTTTGTGTATGGATAACCTAACAGTAGACCAAATTCTTTTTGATACTTCCACACTTTCTCCTCTTATGCCATGGATGTCAGGCATTTGCCCAAGTGGCATTCTTGACTTCCAATGACTAATTCTGGGGGCAGAACCAAACCTGTGAGCAAGCTGAAGACTGACAGGCAGATCTGTGTGCCTTACTAGTTGAAGAAAAGAGATTCTTAGCTCAGTATTAATAAATCTTCCTTTTAACCCACCAACAACTAGACAATGAAACTAACTTGTCACTTGCATGACTGATTGGGGAAGGGACACATATGGCTCAAGCAAAAATCCAGCATGCTCTCTTCATATTATAGCATGTCTCAAGGAATCTAAGTTTAGATAAAACAGGTGAGTAGAATGCTCTGACATTGGTGGTGGTTGTTTTTAAGCAGGCACATCCTGTGTTGAGTAGCTTTTTACTTTCTAAACCTGTTTGGCCAAACAGACAAAAGCAAGTCGTAAGAGAAGTAGCCAGTAAGACCACCAAGGGTCTGTAAACTAGGAAGATCCAACATTTAGAGTCAAGTAAAGGTGCACAATCTATCTTAATTATTTGAATATATTTTCTGCCTTGTTACAGCTACTACAAGAAAGATCTATGAGAAGAAATTGCAGAAACTGAAGGAACAAGGCCCAGAGTTGGGGTCTTCGACACCTCTACCAACAGTTTCTTCATCAGCTGAGAACACCAAACAGAATGGAAATAATGATTCTGACCAGTATAGTGACAATGAAGAAGGTAAAACTAAAGTGGAAACTCAAAATAAATATAAATTGCTTGAGTTAAGTTTGAGTACCGTATAAGCCGGTTCGTTTATAAGTCGACACCCCACACACACACCACCCAAGATGGATAAGTAAAAATGGAAAATTTTTATAACCTGTTCATAAGCTGACCCTATAATTCAGGGGTCAGCAAACTTTGGCTCCCGGGCCATCAGAATAAGCCACTGGGGAGGTAAACCTAAGTAAACAAAGTGTCCCAGCGCACCAACTGCTTACCCTGACTTGGGGGGGGGAGAGCTGGGAGTAACCCCTGTGACCACCCTCCCCATGACCCCACCTCTAGTCCGAGACCCTCACAATCTCACCATCCCATCCCTTCCCACCTTATCTGCGGGAGGGCCAGGGGACAATGTATCTGACCTGGCCGCAGCCTGCTCCAGCGGGCCGGCCTGGGTGGCATGGACACAGCCTGCTATCTCAGCAGTAGTTTCCCCAGGAATTGAAATTAGAGGGGGTGTTTGAATTTACAGGGGAAGTGTCAGGACCGATGAGATATAAAAGAGAGATGAATTAAAGTAAATGTTTTATTAGGATAATGCGAATTTAACATAAGGATGATGCAAGTTACACCAAAACACATAACAGGTCTAGATTTGTGTGTGTGTGTTTACTTAAAAAAATTTTTTTTTTATTTAATTTACATTGACTTTTGAAAAGTAAGCCATCATGGGATAAGCGAGAAGTCCTCTCATGGATCAGTAACTGGTTAAAAGATGGGAAACAAAGAGTAGGAATAAATTATCAGTTCTCAGAATGGGGAGAGAGAGAAATAGTGGTATCCCTGAGGGGTCGGTACTGGGACCATTACTATTCAACATACTCATAAATGATCTGGAAAAATGGGTAAACAGGTGGCAAAATTTTCAGATGATACAAAACTATTCAAGGTAGTTAAGTCCCAGGCAGACTGCGAAGCATTACAAAGGGATCTCACAAAACTGGGTAACTGGGCAACAAAATGGCAGACGAAATTCAGTGTTGATAAATGCAAAGTAATGCACATTGGAAAACAATTTCAACTATACGTACAAAATGAAGGAGTCTGAATTAGCTGTTGACACTCAAGAAAGAGATCTTGGAGTCGTTGCAGATAGTTTTCTGAAAACATCCACTCAATGTGCAGCGGCAGTCAAAAAAGCCAACAGAATGTTGGGAATCATTAAGAAAGGGATAGATAATAAGACAGAAAATATCATATTGCCTGTATATAAATCCATGGTATGTGTGCACCTTGAATACTGTGAGCAGATCTGGTCACCCCATCCCAAAAAAGATGTATTGGAATTGGAAAGGGTACAGAGATGAGCAACTAAAATGATTAGGGGTATGAAACAGAAGGAGAAATTAAAATGACCGGGAATTTTCAGCTTAGAAAAGAGACCACTAAGGGGGGATATGATAGAAGTCTATAAAATCTTGACTGGTGTGAAGAAAGTGAATAAGGAAATGTTATTTAATCCTTCACATAACACAAGAACTTGCAGTCACCCAATTAAATTATTAGGCAGCAGGTTTTAAAAAAAACAAAAGGAAGTACTTCACACAACATAAAGTCAACCCGTGGAACTCCTTGCCAGGGGATGCTGTGAAGACCAAAACTATAACAAGATTTAAAAAAGAACTAGATAAATTCCTGGAGAATAGGTCCATCAGTGGCTATTAGCCAGGATGGGGAGGGATGCAACTCCATGCTCTGAGTGTCCCTAGCCTATTTGCCAGAAGCTGGGAATGGGCAATAGGAGATGGATCACTTGATGATTATCTGTTCTATTCATTCCCTCTGGGGCACCTGGCCTTGACCACTGTCGGAAGACAGGATACTGGGCCATATGGACCATTGGTCTGACCCAGTATGATCATTCTTATGTAAAAATTAATTGTAATAATAAAAACGTTTAGTACAGAAACTCCCCAACATACTGACTTCTCAAGATAGCAATGATGTGAGATAACAGCCTTTGCAAATAATGCATTTTAAAAATCTTGGCCTACTAGGAAACATTTATATAAGTTCCCATTCCCAGTCACAAATCTAGCATTCTGGAGCAAAGTCTGTAAAATATAGTCCAACAAATAAATGTTTAACGTGCCCCTCTCTTTTCCCTTCACTGCACCCTACTCACTGGTGTTGTCCTTGGTCAGTGGAGACTCAGAGTTCAGAGGTGCTTTCACATGAGTTCACCTCCCAGGTGGGGGACAAGATGGCATCTTGTTAGTTCCTCCACCTGCTCACTGTTTGCTCTGGCCACAGCTGTTCATTGTGCCACCATTCATTCTACCACTCTGTTGCCAATGGCCCTGAGCAGTCACCTTCTCCTGCCACCTGCCACTGTGACCTCTGCAAGTTGGTCTCTTGAGGTTCCACCCAGCTCTTGGTGATTTCAGCTGAGCTCTCAGTGGGGGAACCTTGCTGCTAGTGCAGGCTGGGCCATCTCTTCCACAGAAACTCTGTCCCCACAGCAGGACTAAGCACTTAGACCTGATTCGGTGATTTCAGCTGTAGTGGTCCCTTAACAGAACAAAAAACCATCTATGGAGCCTAATCAGCTCGCTCTTTAAACAGTGGAGAGGAGCAGATCTCCACCCTCTCTTGATGCCCTCAATCAGCACAGGCTAAGTACAGTTCTACTGATTTTTGTTCATACAATAAGAACATCATTTCATTTCCCACCCCCCGCATTCAAGTGATTTGTAACCCAACCCCAGCCAAAATCTATCACTTGAGCAACACAACTCAGTTTGCTGGATACCTAGGTAGACTTGGTGTGAATGTAAATACAATCTGGTCCTGAAGCCTTTCCGCCCAGCCCCCAGCTCATCACTAGCTGTCAGGGAGAGCCCATTTAGACTTTGCTTAGAAATCATCATTTGAAATTATTAGGTTGGCGAACAGCACTGAAACGAATGCACTGACATTGTCATAAAAAACAGTTGTATAAGGAAGCTAGTCTATGTTCATACTTTTGAAATCTATTATACTTTTTCAGATATATGTATTTTATCATACACTGTGTATGTACTAGCTACGCAATCCTCGAGACTGATTCCAAGGCTCAGTGGAGAAGTACCATCAGATAGTATGTTAGAAGATGCCAATAGAGCCCTCATGACAATCCCTACTACCACCATAACTCAAACCAATGAAGTGATATCGCTACAGCCTCTGTAATCCTGGAGATGCTTGGCTACCGATCAAGAAGAACAACAGTATGTACCCATCTGGAAAATGAGTTGGAGGATAGATCAAGGCAACTCGAGAGAGAGTTAGTCAGTGGTGGAACTACAGAAGGATGTAGAGATTAGGATAGACTCGGCTACTGAAAAATACAAGGCCTGACTCCATCTGAAGCCCTAGACTGCTAAACAAAGGCTCACAGCACTAGCTACCAGGCTAAGGAGATACTTTTTGGCTCTGCTTCTCTAGTGTAAATGCCTGTTCTCCAAAGACCATCCAAGATGTACTCCCACTGCAGTGCAACAACACAATAACAGCAGAGCCACCAGCAGCAGAAACTGAACAGTACTGGAAGAACATAGGGAGAAGAGAAGACTCATAACACCAGTGCAAAGTGGCTGCAGGACCTGAGAACAGACACAGCAATCTCCCAGAACAGAAACCAGTCACATCACAATAGAAGACATCCAGCAGCGGGTCAAGAACATAAGAGCTGGACAGCACTGGACCAGACATGATCCACACTACTGGCTAAAGAAACTAACAGCAGTGCATGACGCCTAGCAGCACAGATGAACCAGCTGCTAGCAGCAGGCTCCCACCAAACTGGCTAAACAAGGAAGGACAGTACTGATCATGAAAGACCCCTGCAAAGGAACAGAACCGTCCAACACCGGCCAATAACTTGCCTCCCATAACATGGAAAGTCCTATCAGGCATCATAGCCACCAAGCTACAGACCATATGGCCCAGTACATGAGCACAGCTCAGAGGGCATTGGGAACAACACCAGAGGCTCAAAAATCCAGTTGCTCATAGATAGGCAGTCGCTCAAGGTCTAGACAGACCAATTGAGCACAGCCTGGATTGACTACAAGAAAGCCTACGACTCAGTGCGCACTGTGGATCTGTGAATGTCTGGTGCTATACAAAGTCAAAAGGACACTAAGGACCTTCCTCAAGACTCAATGGACTATGGAAGAATCTGGAAGTCAACTCAAGGCAG
Organism: Chelonoidis abingdonii; assembly: GCF_003597395.2. Lineage (NCBI taxonomy): Eukaryota > Metazoa > Chordata > Testudines > Testudinidae > Chelonoidis > Chelonoidis abingdonii. The sequence continues at coordinate 90,422,182 of NC_133769.1, forward strand.
CTTGCACAAGTGGCCATCAAGTGCGGCATTTACCAAGTGTTGCACTGTCCCCCTGCTGTTCTGCATAGGCTTACCCCCCTCAGCCAGATAATCCAAGACTGGATACTGGTACAGGTTCAGGAGTAGAACTACCATCAGCCACTTCCTCTACATGCATGACATCAAGCTGTGTGCTAAGAATAAACGAACATTGACTCGCTAATCCACCTGACGCGGATCTACAGTGAGGATATCGGAATGTCATTCAGACTGGAGAAGTGTGGCCGGATGGTAGTGAAGAGAGGAAGCAGTCGAGACTGATGGGCTGGAACTACCAGCGGGCCACATAGCAGACATACAGACCAGCTACAAGTACTTGGCGTCCTGCAGTCACATGGAAACCACGATGAGGAGGCAAGGAAGACAGCACATCCAAGTATCACCAAAGGATAAGACAGGTCCTGAAGAGCCAGCTCAGTGGGAAGAACAAGATCCACTCCACCTGCTGGTATAGTGAGCTGGCCAAAGGAGGACATGGAAGCTGCCAATTGAAGACCGGAAGCTCGTCACAATGCATGGAGGTTTCCACCCCAAATTCAACACCCAGAGACTGTATACCAGCCGGAAAGAAGGCAGGCGGGCTTGGTGAGCGTCAAAGCCACTGTCTGGACGAAACCCGGAATCCAGGAGTACATCAGTAAGATGGCCCCAAAGATGAGCTGCTGAGAGAATCCCTGAGGCAGCAGCAGACATGGGAGGAAGACCAAGCAGAAGAAGTGCATGGCAAGACAAGACCTGCATGGGATGTACCATTGACAGATAGCTGAGGTGGCTGACATTGGGAAATCCTACCAGTGGCTGGAAGGGCTAGACTAAAAGACAGCACTGAGGCATGATCATAGCAGCACAGGAACAGGCACTGAGCACCAGATCCATTGAAGCAGGGTCTACTCACTAGAGAGGACCCAAGTGCAGACTGTGCAGAGAGGCCTCAGAGACAGTCCAACACATAGTGGCAGGATGTAAGATGCAGGCAGGAACAGCATACACTGAACGGCACAACCAAGTGGCTGGCATTGTGTACAGGAACGTCTGCACAGCGTATGGGCTAGACCCTCCCAAGACAGATGGGAGATTCCACAGAAGGTTGTGAAGAATATCAGGCTAAGATTCTGTGGGACTTCCAGATCCAGACGGACAGGCAGGTACTGGCCATCAACCAGACTTCGGTTATAGACAAGGAAAAGACAGCGGTGGTGATAGATATAGCAGTGCAAGTGACAGCACATCAGGAAGAAGGAATATGAGAAGCGGAGAAGTACCAGGCCTGAAAGAGGAACTCGAGAGGATGTGGAAAGTGAAGGCCAAAGTGGTCCCAGTGGTTGGTAGGAGCACTCGGGGCTGTGACTCCTAAGCTGGGTGAGTGGCTCCAACAGTCCAGGAACAACATCAGAGCGCTCTGTCCAGAAGAGTGCAGTGCTAGGAACAGCTAAGATACTGCGCAGAACCCTCAAACTCCCAGGCCTCTGGTAGAGGATTCGAGGTTGAGGAAGACACACCACCCATAGGGTAGAGGGAATTTTTTTTTTCACAAACACACACACACCATGAAAGGTGAAAGAAGCCATACCAGTTCTAAGAGGCTAATATATTAAGATGAGCTATTGTCAGCAGGAGGAAAAATTTTGTAGTGATCTTCAGGATGACCCATTTAAGACAGTTGACAAGAAGGTGTGAGGATACTTAACATGGGCAAATAGATTCAATGTTTGTAATGGCTCAGCCATTCCCAGTCTCTATTTAAGCCTAAATTGATTGTATCTAGTTTGCATATTAATTCAAGTTCAGCAGTTTCTTGTTGGAGTCTGTTTTTTGAAGCTTTCTGTTGCAAAATTGCCACCTTTAATCTTTACTGAATGCGTAGAGCAGTTGAAGTGTTCTCTACTGGTGTCAAGTTATAACATTCAGACGTCTGATTTGTGTCCTTTATTCTTTTGCAGAGGACTGTCTGTCGTTTGCCAGTGTACTGCAGAGGGCATTGCTGACATGATGGCATATATCACATTGGTAGATGCACAGGTGAATGAGCCCCTGATGGCATGGCTGATGTGATTAGGTCCTATTATGATGTCACTTGAATAGATATGTGGACAGTTGGCATCGGCTTTGTTGCAAGGATAGGATCCTGGGTTAGTGTTTTCTTCTGTGGTGTGTGGCTGCTGGTGAGTATTTGCTGTAGGTTGGCGGGGGGGGGGGGGGAGGCACTGTCTTGTAAGCAAGGACAGGTCTTCCACGATCTGGAGTGTGAGGATAATCTTTCAGGATAGGTTGTAGATCTTTGATGTGCTGGAGAGGTTGTTGGGGGCTGAGTAACGGCTAGTGGTGTTCTGTTGTTTTCTATGTTGGGCTGTTTTTGTAGTAGTGACTTCTGGGTACTCTCTGGCTCTGTCAATCTGTGTGGGTTTTTTGTTTGTTTTTGTTTTTCCACTTCAGCAGGTGGTATTGTGGTTTTAAGAATCTTGTAGAGATCTTCTAGGTGTTTTGTCTCTGTCTGAGGGATTGGAGCAAATGCGGTTGTATCTTAGAGCTTGGCTGAAGAAAATGGATCATGTGATGTGTCCTGATGGAGCTGGAGGCAGGTAGGTAAGTATAGCGGTCAGTAGGTTTCAGTGTAGGTGTGTTTATGTGACCATGTGCTTATTAACACAATGTGTCAAGGAAATGGACCGCTTGTGTGACTTAGTCTAGGCTAAGGTTGATGGTGGGATGGAAATTGTTGAAGTCATGGTGGAATTCCTCAAGGGCTTCTTTTCCATGGTCCAGTGATGAAGATGTCATCAGTGTAGTGTAGGGGCATTAGAGGATGAGAGCTAAGGAAGTGGTGGTCTAAGTCAGCATAAAAATGTTGCATACTATGGCTATGCGGGTACCCATAGCAGTGCCGCGTACTTGAAGTGTATATATTGTCCCTAAATGTGAAGTAGTTATGGGTGAGGACAAAGTCGCAAAGTTCACCAGGTTTGGCATGTAACTAGCTCACAAAACTGAGGGGAGGGGTGTTGGGGAAAATTCAGGGAAGTGTAGGGAAATCACTGTTTGTCAGCTTGCTGATCTACTTAAAGGAGCAGTGTGCTCCACATATGATGTCTGTGTCTCTCACACACATGCACGCACACATTCCTTCTCTCCCTTCCCCAGCATTTTGGAAAGTGGAGGAGTGGTGCGCTCCAGTGGATAGCATGGGTTCATCATCACATTCAATTTCCGCAGGGAATGTTTGCAGCCACTGCAATGCATCTTGTGTCTCTCCCTCATTTTTGCTGCCTTGTAGAGTGTGAGGCTACATTAACAACGTGTCAGCTGAGTGCTAGTTCATCATTTAGCAGCAAGGCATTCCTGGGAAATATCCCACTCTTCCACCATCTGACTCCGTCACTTCAACAAGGGCTGGCTACACTCAAACTCCAAAGCGCTGCTGCGGAGCGCTCCCGCGGCAGCACTTTGAAATGCGAGTGTGTCGCGGCACCAGCGCTGGGGAGAGCTCTCTGAGCCCTGCAGGTACTACACCTCCCGTTGGGATTAGCTTGCAGTGCTGGGACCACGCTTCCAGCGCTGGGCACTGTTACACTGGCGCTTTGCAGCTCTGTAACTTGCTGTGCTCAGGGGTGTGGTTTTTTTTCCACACCCCTAAGTGAGAAAGTTGCAGCTCTGTAAAGCTCCAGTGTAGCCAAGGCCCAAGTTCACAATAATTGCTGTATACAGTATTAAATTATTTGTTAAAACTTGTACTGTGTACACGTAGGTGTGTACACACACACTTTTTTTTTTCCCTGGAACCTAAACCCCCTCCCACGCATTTACATTATTCTTATGGAATTGGATTCACTTAACATCATTTCACTTAAAGTAGCATTTTTCAGGAACATAACTACAACGTTAAGAGAAAGTTACTGTAGACCATCCCTGACAGGTGTTTGGAGATCTTTAAGAGCAGGTTAGACGATGGAGATTACACAATCCCCTAGGCAATTTATTTCAGTGTTTAGTACCTTGAGAGCTAGGAGTTTTTCCTAATGTCCAACCTAAACCACCCTTGCTGCAATTTTAAGCCCATTGCTTGTACTATCCCCAGAGGTTAAGGAGAACAATTTTTCTCCATCCTTCTTGTGACAACCTTTATCAGAGGAGGGAAGGATCGAGACTGATGGGCTGGAACTACCAGCGGGCCACATAGCAGACATACAGACAGCTACAAGTACCTTGGCGTCCTGCAGTCACATGGAAACCACGATGAGGAGGCAAGGAAGACAGCCAATCCAAGTATCACCAAAGGATAAGACAGGTCCTGAAGAGCCAGCTCAGTGGAAGAACAAGATCCACTCCACCTGCTGGTATAGTGAGCTGGCCAAAGGAGGACATGGAAGCTGCCAAGTGAAGAACCGGAAGCTCGTCACAATGCATGGAGGTTTCCACCCCAAATTCAACACCCAGAGACTGTATACACAGCCGGAAAAAGGCAGGCGGGGCTTGGTGAGCGTCAAAGCCACTGTCTGGACGAAACCCGGAACATCCAGGAGTAACATCAGTAAGATGGCCCAAAGATGAGCTGCTGAGAGAATCCCTGAGGCAGCAGCAGACATGGGAGGAAGACCAAGCAGAAGAAGTCCATGGCAAGACAAGACCCTGCATGGGATGTACCATTGACAGATAGCTGAGGTGGCTGACATTGGGAAATCCTACAGTGGCTGGAAAGGCTAGACTAAAAGACAGCACTGAGGCACTGATCATAGCAGCACAGGAACAGGCACTGAGCACGAGATCCATTGAAGCAGGGGCCTACCTCACTAGAGAGGACCCAAGTGCCAGACTGTGCAGAGAGGCCTCAGAGACAGTCCAACACATAGTGGCAGGATGTAAGATGCAGGCAGGAACAGCATACACTGAACGGCACAACCAAGTGGCTGGCATTGTGTACAGGAACGTCTGCACAGCGTATGGGCTAGACCCTCCCAAGACCAATGGGAGATTCCACAGAAGGTTGTGAAGAATATCAGGGCTAAGATTCTGTGGGACTTCCAGATCCAGACGGACAGGCAGGTACTGGCCAATCAACCAGACTTCGTGGTTATAGACAAGGACCAAAGACAGCGGTGGTGATAGATATAGCAGTGCCAAGTGACAGCAACATCAGGAAGAAGGAATATGAGAAGCTGGAGAAGTACCAGGGCCTGAAAGAGGAACTCGAGAGAGATGTGAAAGTGAAGGCCAAAGTGGTCCCAGTGTGGTAGGAAGCACGGGCTGTGACTCTAAGCTGGGTGAGTGGCTCCAACAGATTCCAGGAACAACATCAGAGCGCTCTGTCCAGAAGATGCAGTGCTAGGAACAGCTAAGATACTGCGCAGAACCCTCAAACTCCAGGCCTCTGGTAGAGGATTCGAGGTTGAGGAAGACACATACCACCCATAGGGTGAAGGGGAATTTTTTTTTCACAAACACACACACACCATGAAAAGGTGAAATAGCCATACCAGTTCTAAGAGGCTAATTAATTAAGATGAGCTATTGTCAGCAGGAGGAAAAAACTTTTGTAGTGATCTTCAGGATGACCCATTTAAGACAGTTTGACAAAGAAGGTGTGAGGATACTTAACATGGGCAAATAGATTCAATGTTTGTAATGGCTCAGCCATTCCCAGTCTATTTTAAGCCTAAATTGATTGTATCTAGTTTGCATATTAATTCAAAGTTCAGCAGTTTCTTGTTGGAGTCTGTTTTTTGAAGCTTTTCTGTTGCAAAAATTGCCACCTTTAATCTGTTACTGAATGCTAGAGCAGTTGAAGTGTTCTCCTACTGGTGTCAAGAATTATAAACATTCAGACGTCTGATTTGTGTCCATTTATTCTTTTGCAGAGAGACGTCTGTCTGGTTGGCCAGTGTACATGGCAGAGGGGCATTGCTGGCACATGATGGCAATATCACATTGGTAGATGCACAGGTGAATGAGCCCCTGAGGCATGGCTGATGTGATTAGGTCCTATTATGATGTCACTTGAATAGATATGTGGACAGAGTTGGCATCGGGCTTGTTGCAAGGAATAGGACCTGGGTTAGTGTTTTCTTCTGTGGTGTGTGGCTGCTGGTGAGTATTTGCTGTAGGTTGGCGGGGGGGAGGGGGGGGTGAGAAGGCCAACTTGTTGGGTGTAAAGAAACTAGGGATCGGAGGTTAGGCTCTACGAACTCACCACCCCACATACACTGGCAAAATAAGCCAGGGGTGAACACTAGGCGCGACTTACATACTGGGAGTCGTGAGGGATACATCTTCAGTGAGATAGGAACTGTAGGATCTGATGTGCTGGAGAAGGTTAGTGGGGGCGAACGATAAATCGAGCTAGTGGTGTTCTTGTTGGTTGACTATAGTTGGGCAGTTTAGTGTAGATAGGTGATCTGTACAATCGCCTACGGTCGAACTCTGTGGGTGTAGGGGTTTTGTTGGGGTGGGTATTTAGGTGTTTTCACACTCTCAGCAGGATTGGTATAATGATGGTTTTAAGAAATTCATTAGCTGAAGATCTATCTAGTAGTTTTGTACTCCTGAGAGTACATAAGGAAATTCGGCAAGCAAAATGCGGTTGTACTCTAAGAGCATGGTGGCAAAAAATAGTGAGTGTGTCGTGAATGGCAAAACCGGTGGAGGCAGTAGGTAACGTATATGCCGGTCCAGAATAGAGTTTCCAGTGCTAGGGATGCGGCTAGTTATGTGACCAGGTGAAGTGCTTATTTACAATAGTGTCCAAGGTAAATGGACCAGCAAATGTGTGACTTAAGCTCCTAAGGCTAAGAGTTGATGCGTGCGGGAGAAATTGTGGTGAATGTCATTGGGGAATACTAACCCTACAAGGCGCTATACTTTCTCTCCATGGGATCACCTAGTATATGATGGAAGACAGGATGTCATCAGTTGTAGTTGTAGGAGGGCACTAAGAATGGATGAGAGCTAAGGACACAGCTGGCTAGGTACTAGTTAGTGCAGCGATGAAGACAATGTTGCGCACATATATCGGCTATAGCGGGTACCTATAAAAGCAGTGCACATAGCTGACTGAGAAAGTGTATATATTGTCCCTAAATGTGAAGATGGATTGATTGGCGGAGGACAAAGTCGCAAAGTGTCACCAGGTTTGGGCAATGTAACTAGCTCACCGATGGAGTTGGGTAAACTGTATGGGGAGGGGTAGTTAGAGGAATAAAAGTTCAGGGTAAAGATAGGGGGAGGAGAGTCACTAGGTGTCTATCACAGCTGCTGATTCTAAACACTTAAAAGGAGAGCAAGTGTGGCTCCCACAATACTGAAAACGTCATGTGTCTCTCACAACACATGCCCACGCCGCAACATTCCCTCTACATGCACACTAACACCACGTTCACCACCCAAGCAATATATTGGAAAGTAGAATAGGGATGAGATAGCTATCAACAAAGTGAAAAACGCACGGGTTCATCATCACATTTCAGATCACCGCAAGGAGAACTTGTTTCGAAGCACTGGCAGAGCGCTACATCTGCTACTAGGGCCTGTGTCCGCGCGTCCCGGCCATGAGCAGGTTCTTTTCGATGCCATGTAGAGTGCTAGAGGCATACACACTTTGAAAAACGAGATAGTCAGCCTGCAGTGCTCTAGAGCTAATACATTGTAGAGACCACAAGAGAGAGCAAATTACCCTGGGAAATTTATTCCATTCCTCTTTCCACCATCACATCAACTTCTAAACAAGTGGCATCTGCTAAACTCAGAGAACCAAAGCGCTATAGCACTGCGGGAGCGGCACCCGGGCAGCACGAGATGACGAAGAGAGAGTGGTCAGAAAAGAGACACAACAAAAAGCGACATAGGGGAGAGCGACACTCCTGAGCACTGTGCTATGGGACTTGCAACAACTCCCCGTGGGGATTAGCTTGGCAGTGACTAGGGAGCACTGGGGACGCGTCTCAGGCCGAGACTGGCGCAACTGTCTTCACAAACTGGCCCAGCTTCATGCGCACACTCTCGGAACGGGTGCTGTGCGTTAGGGGCTGTATGTGGTTTTTTTGTTTGGTAGGGTTGTCTCTCAACGACAGCCCCTCATAGAGAAAAGGAGATTTGCAGCCCTGAACAAAGGCCACCAGTTCGTAAGCGCAAAGGCCCAGAGGATCACGAAAGATTATTAAAATTGCATGTCATAACAGTATCTAAGTATTCGTTTAAAGAAACTGTACTACAGTGTTACAAACGTAAGGTTGTGTACACACAGCTACTGTTTTTTTCTCCTGGAACACATAAAACCCGTCCCCTCTCTACGGCGCGATTATAACAATCACATTACTAATGGGGAATTGGAGTCACTTGAAACAGCAGTTTCACTAAAGTAGCAATGAATTCAGGAGACATATATCTGAATATTAAGGAGAGTAACACTAGAGCAGATCCACCAGACAGGTGTCTGGAAGATTCTTGTAAAAAGAGCAGGATGACACGATGACCTTTTGATTACACATCTCCCCGAGGAACAATTTCTAAGTTCAGTGTTATATAAGTACTTTCTGAGATGTAGAGAGGAGAATTGTTGTCCTAATAAGTCCACATTCGCGTAAACCACCCTTCGTGCTCGCAATAAAAGAGCGACGCGAGTGACTGAGCGAACTACACCCGCAGAGGTTAAGGAGAACAATTTTTCTCCAATCCTTCTTACCGTTATCTAGACCTTTAATGTACGGGGCGAAAACTTATTAATGTACTCGAAAACTTATGTCCCCCCAACCCCACCCCGCTCACTCAGTCTTCTCTTCCCCAGACTAAACCAACCCAATTTTTTTCTTCCCTCATGTCATCTAGACCTTTTATCACTTTTATTATTCTTCTCTGGACTTTCAGGAAAGATGTGGACAAACTGGAGAAATATGTTCCCTGGAACTGGACACAGTGTTCCAGTTGAGGCCTAATCAATGGAGTAGAGCAGAAGAATTACTTCTCGTGTCTTGCTTGCAGCACTTCTGCTAATACATCTCAGGATGTTTGCTTGTGTGGTTTTTGTGTGTAACTATTGCACTGTTGACTCTTATTTAGCTTGTGATTCACTATGACCTTCCTTTCCCTTTCTGCAATACTCCTTCCTAAGTAGTCATTTTCCATTTTATATGTGTGCCACTGATTTGTTCCTTCCTAAGCGGAGTACTGTGCATTTGTCCTTATTGAATTTTATCCTGTTTACTTCAAACCATTTCTCCAGTTTATCCAGATCATTTTGAATTTTAATTCTGTCCTCTGAAGCACTTGCAAGCCCTCCCTGCTTGGTATGATCCGCAAACTTTTTGAGTGTACTTGGTGCCATTATCTAAATCATTGATGAAAATATTCCCTGCGGGACCTCACTTGATATGCCCTTCCAGCTTGACTCTGAACAATTGATGATTACTCTCAGAACGATTTGCCAACCAGTTATGCACCCATCTTATAGTAGCTCCATCTAAGTTGTATTTCCCTCGTTTATGAGAAGGTCATGCGAGACAGTATCAAAAGCTTTAAAGTCAAGATATACCACATCTACCCTCCCCCTCCTCCCAATCCACAAGGCTCATTTTACCTTGTCAAATAAAGCTATTGGGTTGGTTTGACAAAATTTTGTTCTTGACAAAGCCATGTGACTGTTACTTATCACCTTATCTTCTAGGCGGTTGCAAATTGATTGCTTATTTATTTGCTCCATTATCTTTCAGAATATTGCAGAAATAGAAACTTTTTGTTCACACTAAAATGAGCAGCTATGGACTTTCTATAGATTAGGGTAAAACTGACATAAGTGAAACTTGAATCCTATCAGGGAGCAGTTGTTTTTTTTTTCACTCACTTTTCACATGAGTATCACACATGAAACAAGGGGGTGTCAGCAATACAATGAAAATATATTGCTATAGTCTATTTTTTTCCCTCTCAAAGTAGGCCATATATACTTCGGGTGTGATTCACCCTGTGAAGAGAACCAGCACAAAGTCCCACTTAAACATCCAAGTAGTGAATAGGTTTTGAGCTTACCCTTTGCATGTGGGAACTTTTGCACAGTTTGAGCTTGAAACTACACCTCTACCTTGATATAACACAACCTGGTATAACATGAATTTGGATATAACGCGGTAAAACAGCACTCCGGGAGGGGCGGGGCTGCGCTTTCTGGCAGATCAAAACAAGTTTGATATAACGCAGTTATATAACTGTGTTATAGGTGAAACTGCGTTTTATATACACACACACTTTTTGGCTTGCGAGGACAGCGTTACATTGGGGTAGAAGTGTGTGTGCTACTTTCTGAGTTGCAAGTTGTAACCTACTTTTGTCAGTTTCCTTAAACTTCAACAATTATATTTTGATTTTTTTTCTATTCCATAAAATGGTCTGTATTGGTTCACTCAGAGTACAACTTAAAAGGTTTGGAAGACTCTACTAAAAATGATCATAGTTAATTTAAGATTTTGCTGTGTGTTCTGTAGCTATGCTTGTGGTAAATGACTATGCAATTATCTCTTTCTGAATACTGGAAGTGATTGAATAGTAGGGGGGTGGGAGGAAACCGTCTTGAATATTCATTCATATTTAAAAACTAGCTTGGATTTGACCATCTTCACAACTCTCTTGTGTTTGCTTTCCATAAAGACTCCAATATTTGAACTTTTTGAGCAAAAATACTCATGGAATGGGTAAATGCTTAGTTCAGATAATCCTAGTTGAATTTTAAATTGTATATTCAGTTGTAAAATTCACAAATTGTATTATACTGGCTAATGGCATAAGTCACATTTACTTTTTCTTGTTGGGTGATTTCTGTCCTAATCCCAATTCATTGTACGTTACAACTAAATATAAGCAATGCTGAATGGGTTAGTTAAATTCATTGATTTTAAATTGCTATGTAAACAGATCCAACTCAGTCTCTACACCAAGAATTCTTCCTTTGAGAAATTCACAAATAATTGACAATAAATAAGTTCAGATGCTGACCAGAGCGGTCAAGATAGGAATTGTGGGCCAATTAGGGCGCCATAGCCAAGTACAGCGTCTACACTGACACTGCATTGCTCTGTCACAAAAAGCTCTGTGCTGCTTGCCGAGGAGGTTTTATTATGTCAATGTAGCAGGGGAGTTATATCGGCAGGAGCATTTCATTGTGTACACTTCCACTATGTTTTTTGGTTGACAAAAGCTGACTTGTCAACAAAACTGTATAGCTAGAGTACCTTTCTGAGACCTGAAGAGCTCTGTATAGCTTGGAATCTTCTTCCTCCTACCAATGGAAGTTGGTCCAATAAAAGATATTCTCACCCACCATGTCTCTTTCAACTTGGAAACAAGGCTGCAACTAGTAAATTAATGTCACAACCTAAAGTATGTAGCTTACACTTTTAAATAGGGAAATTAAACTAGAAGAGCAGATAAGTGAGCCTCTCTTAACAGTGTATAACTTGCATATTTTATCAGTAGATCTGGATATGGTATACAGGCCCTCAAGTGACATCTTGTAAACTTATCCTCGTACTTCTAAATGTAACTACAAGATTGTATGTCATATCATAATTTGAGGCAAACATCTTTGGTTTTTTTATTAATCTGCCCAACAGAGCAAAGACTTCTAAAGGACATTCTGAAAATGCATCATTTCAGACAGTACTCAGAGTGTAACTACAGGCTTTATAGGATTTGTCTGGACATTTAAAGTATGTTCTTGTTAGCTGGAAGGCATGCGTGGAATGCACCCCTGTATTCACACCTGACTCACTGTTGAATTAATGTTAGCTCATAAGGCATGCCTTGTACAATCATTTGAAAACCCATAACTGGCTGATTACTAAGTGTTGCTACACATGCATTTTGCCATATTATGTATGAAGTTGCAAACATCAGCTGAAAGCATGACAACTGTGTTTCCTAGATAAGTCTCGGAAGTGGCTAAACCACTTTTTCAAAGACACAGGGCAAACGGACACCCCAGCCAGGCGAAAATAAAGCTGATAGGCCATCACCCATCAAGTGGCCATTCTTTGGTAAGAAAGGAGAGCAGGGACAAAAATATCTGCATCTTAGTAAAGAAACAGCATGAGGTTTCCTTCCTCCACTTGATCTCAGGTCTCTTGGTTCTCAGTTTGAAATACTTTTCAAAGAGGGACTGAGGTGGATTAACTATGCCAAAGGGAGAGCTCTCTCTAGTCAGTTTAGCATTTTCATTAAATGTTTTAAGTGTAGACTTGCTCAGGAGACGAAGGAGTTGGACTTTGGGGGAGGAGTCCTGACCTGAAGAGTTTGGTCAGTAATGCTGCTTGGAAGTGTATGGTGAAAAACTTTTTGCTTTGAATCTAATGAACTATATAGTTTAAGTTGGGTACTAGAAAGCACTTTATCTTTTTTAAAATCATTTCTGACTTTTATTCCTCATCTTGAGTACTAGAAATCTTTTTATAGTTAATAAACTTGTTTTATCTAATGTAGCATGTTTAAGCTGAAATGTGTAGGTAACACCATTTAAGGTGGCAAGTTGTGTGTATATTATTCCCTTAAAGGAATAATCAACTTTGTATATTTGGACTGCCCTGGAGAGCTGGGTGTACAAGACATACATTTCCTGGAAAATCCAGGGCTGAGAGTGTTTTGGAGTCACCCTGCAGTATAACCATGGCTGGTGAGAGCAAGGATGAGACTGGCAGGTTGGGGTTACACAAACCCATCTGGAGTGACCTGCATACTGGCAAGCGGTATGTCACAATGCAAACTTGCCCATATTAGTTATATTAAGAGAATATTACAAGTTGTAACTCAACCATTCTGGCAGCTAAAATGGTCTTTTTAATGAAGTGCAGTATTTGGGTTATGTTATGGTCTTGACTGTTACTTAAGAGAACCACTTTTTTTTTTTTTTTAATGTTCTAGGTAGAATGTTAGGCTCTTCTGTTTGATTTTTTTGGCTCTTTCAGTTGCCAAAGAGTAATGGTGACTGACTTTTATTCTCAGATCCCAAGGTAGAGTTCAGACTTGAGAAGAGAGAACCACTGAAAGCCAAGACAAAGACTCCAGTAACACTCAAACAAAGAAGAGTTGTTGAACATAATCAGGTATCTTTATTTTAATGGCATTTTCTTACCAACTTGTAATTGTGAGTATACTTGCAGTAGCTGAATTTTTCATATTGCTCGACTAATATTCGCATATGGTTAATATCTTAAGTGGGCTAACCTGCTTATCACAAGTTTTCCAGGAATCATGCAGTAATTAAACATAACCCAAGTCTTAGCTAATCCTGGAGCTATTTTTTAATATTTTGCCTACTCAGTAACACTGAACTTTAGCAAAATATAGCTGCTAATCTTAGCTTTTGCTTTTTTCTAGGATATTATAGGCAGCACTGCTGTAATTAAGGTTGCATGAGACTTTCCATTATAAAACCATTTTCAATGACTTATAGATTTGCCAAACTATTGAAATTTCCTTGTTGAATGTCTCGAAAAACTTTTTTTTTTTTTTTTTTTTTTGGAACCTTCAGCAAAACCAGCTCTGTAAAGTTCTCTTAGAACAAAGTTAAGGAAATAATTGTTTGCTTAATTAAAATATCCTGGTATCGTTTGAGAGGCTTTAGTGCCTCTGTGCTTTTAGAGTGAGGACTTAAAATTTGTGGGGAGGTTATCCTAAGAGAAGAACTATGTAGGGAAAAACAGTCTGCAGTTGTACGGTCAAATACTATCAATGCATACACATATGGGCACTTCCTAACTTTTGAGTGCCTCACTTTGAAATGCGAGTACACTCTAGCTTGCTTAATGAAGGCTTTTTGTGTTGGATTTTAGGGTGTATAGATTCATTTCTTAACAAATGAGTTGATCATGTGGACTTCAGGGGTTTCATTTATCAAATACCTGTAGCTAATCAACCCTTGTGAAGTTAGCATAGCAATGTGAATATCCTTTTGTCCAGATTAGTGTATTTCATCAGATTCATAGACTCTAGGACTGGAAGGGACCTCGAGAGGTCATCAAATCCAGTCCCTTGCCCTCATGGCAGGACCAAATACTGTCTAGATCATCCCTGATAGACATTTATCTAACCTACTCTTAATATCTCCAAAGATGAGAATTCCACAACCTCCCTAGGCAATTTATTCCAATGTTTATTCCATGTGTTAACTACCCTGACAGTTAAGAACTTTTTCCTAATGTCCAACCTAAATCTCCCTTGCTGCAGTTTAAGCCCATTGCTTCTTGTTCTATCATTAGAGGCTAAGGTGAACAAGTCTCCCTCCTCCTGATGACACCCTTTTAGATACCTGAAAACTGTTATCATGTCCCCTCTCAGTCTTCTCTTTTCCAAACTAAATAAACCCAATTCTTTCAGCCTTCCTTCATAGGTCCTGTTCTCAAGACCTTTAATCATTCTTGTGTTCTTCTCTGGACCCTCCCAATGTCTCCATCTTTCTTGAAATGCGATGCCCAGAACTGGACACAATACTCCAGTTGAGGCCTAACCAGCGCAGAGTAGAGTGGAAGAATGACTTCTCATGTCTTGTTTACAACACACCTGTTAATACATCCCAGAATCACATTGCCTTTTTTGCAACAGTATCACACTGACTCATATTTAGCTTGTGGTCCACTATGACCCCTACATCTCTTTCTGCCATACTCCTTTCCTAGACAGTCTCTTCCCAGTCTGTATTTGTAAAACTGATTGTCCTTCCTAAGTGGAGCACTTGGCATTTGTCTCATTGAACTTCATCCTGTTTACCTCAGACCATTTCTCCATTTGTCCAAGATTTTGAATTTTGACCCTGCCCTCCAAAGCAGTTGCAATCCCTCCCAGTTTGGTATCATCTGCAAACTTATAAGCGTACTTTCTATGCCAACATCTAAGTCGTTGATGAAGATATTGAACAGAGCCGGTCCCAAAACAGACCCCTGTGGAACCCACCTGTTATACCTTTCCAGCAGATTGGGAGCCATTAATAACTACTCTCTGAATACGGTTATCGCCAGTTATGCACCCACCTTATAGTAGGCCCATCTAAATTGTATTTGCCTAGATTATCGATAAGGATATCACGCGAGACCGTATCAAATGCCTTACTAAAGTCTAGGTATACCACATCCACCACTTCTCTCTCTCTTATCCACAAGGCTCGTTATCCTATCAAAGAAAGCTATCAGATTGGTTTGACACGATTGTTCTTTACAAATCCATGCTGGCTATTCCCTATCATATTACCACCTCCGAGTGTTTGCAGATTTCTTTAATTACTTGCTCCATTATCTTCCCTGGCACAGAAGTTAAACTAACTGGTCTGTATTTTCCTGGGTTGTTTTATTTCCTTTTATAGATGGGCACTTATTTGCCCTTTCAGTATTCTGGAATCTCTCCCGTCTCCCATGACTTTCCAAAGATAATAGCTAGAGGCTCAGATACCTCCTCTATTACTCCTTGGAGTATTCTAGAATGCATTTCATCGGGCCCTGTGACTTGCAGGCATCTAACTTTCGAAGTGATTTTTAACTTGCTCTTAGAAGATAAAATAAAAACTTACCCCTTCCCATAAGCATTCACTGTGTTAGACATTCCTTCAGACTTCTCAGTGAAGACCGAACCAAAGAAGTCATTAAGCATCTCTGCCATTTCCAAGTATCAGAGGGTAGCCGTGTTAGTCTGGATCTGCAAAAAGCAGCAAAGAATCCTGTGGCACCTTACACACTAACAGACGTTTTGGAGCGTGAGCTTTCGTGGGCGAATTGCATCTGACGAAGTGGATATTCGCTCACAAAGCTCATCTCCAAAACGTCTGTTAGTGTGTAAGGTGCCACAGGATTCTTTGCTGCTTTTGCCATTTCCAAGTTTCTTGTTACTGATTCTCCTCCTCACTGAGCAGTGGGCCTACCCTGTCCTTGGTTCTTCCTCTTGCTTCTAATGTATTGGGAAACAAAAAGACTATCTTTTTGCCATAGCTAGTTTGAGCTCATTTTGTGCCTTTGCCTTTCTAATCTTGCCCCTGCATTCCTGTGTTGTTTGCCTATATTCATCCTTTGTAATCTGACCTAGTTTCCATTTTTTATATGACTCCTTTTTATTTTGTAGGTCATGCAAGATCTCATGGTTAAGCCAAGATGGTCTTTTGCCACATTTTCTATCTTCCCTACCCATCGGAATAGCTTGCTTTTGATGATCCAGTTCTGGCTGGTGGTAGTGTAGTGGCCTGACTAACATTCTTCTTTTTGCTGAAGAAAGGTAGTGGAATCCTTGTGGAGCAACTATTTGAGTAACTGGCTTTTGCAGAACTTTGCGATCTGTGCTATGTTGATATGGGTGGGCTGGCAGTATGAGGGGAGAAAATAGAAAAATTTATTTTAAAATGGTGGTTCAACCACTGATACTATTGCACACTGCTCTGAATCTTTCTCTTCTCTGGAATTTGTCACCAATGGCTGTTTCAGAAATGGTGAACTCTTACTAATTTTGTCTGATACCTTTTTGAAACAGACATCCAGGTACCACTTAATTTTTGTCTAGGCTGGGGCATATATAGACATATGCCAGTTCACTTTGATGGGAATCAAAATCAAGGAGTCCTAATGAAACACTTCTGTTCTTCCCAGTTGAAGCAAAAATTCAGAATTGTTAACCGCACAATATTATTTTAAAGGATATTTAAACAGTCAGCCAACAATCCTTTTTAAATGAATGCTTCGAGTTAGATTCCTAAATAAGATGCCTGATTTCCCTCCCTCCGCTCTTCCAGCAGCTCCCACTGATTTCAATGTGACAGATGTTGGCGTGCCCAAATCTCTGGAAAAATCAGGCCGCTATTTTTTTTTTTTTTTTTTTTTTTTTTTTTTTTTTTTTTTTTTTTGTTCCAAGAGAGCACACCAACATCTCCATCTTGTTGAAATCAGTAGCATCCTGTCATAGAACCATAATGGGAAACGAAGTTAAGACAGAGTGTTGTGAAGTCATTGCTTAATGTCCATTTTATTAAAATGTGCCCCTTGAATGGACCCACTTGGCAAAATAAACATGCCTGTGCTCAGAACAAACCCTTTCTTTCCCAGGACCCTGAGATCAAATAGACTTTGCAGTGTCACCTGAATGTCTTTTTATCTTGGCAGTTTGTCAAACCAACAGGAGAAATATATATGAAAGAACACCCTCAGAAAACAACCTGCTTTCACAGCCTCCTACATTAAACAAATAGGTGTTAATTTGACTTTCTTGCCTGATCTCTTGAGGCATCTAAGACCCCAAACTAAGTAGTTCAAATGCATCTGGTCTGGCACAATAGTACTCCTCTGAGTCTGAAATCTGCACCTATATGATCCAGTGCTAATTCAGCTGGTATCTTATCCAATTCACCAGGTTGACTCAGAGAATAGTAAAACTCTTCACACACACCTTTCAAAATGATGAATATTTATTGGTTTGAACAATCATAACCCTCTCTTTAGCTAGGCTGACCTGGACTCATTAATATTCTTTAAAATCTAGTAAATGGAAATGCTAAATGCCCACAGTAGAAGCTAAAAGTACTTTGAGTGGTTAAAGCTGCAAACAATATAATCTAAAACCTGTAACAGGCAAAGATTTGTGAATGAACTTCAGTAAAGTACAGTAAGCTTCCAAAATTATCTGCTTTTTAGGAAAGGACATAATCTAAAATTTGTGGGGGGCAAGGAAGATGGGGTTAGATTTGGAAGGAAAGAATTGTTTAATTTGAGAATTTTTTTTCTTACAACTTAAAGAAATATTGCGAACAGTTTAGGCTCAGATTTAGCATACTCCATGAAATTTAGGATCTAATGGGAAGTGATGTTTTCTCAAAATCCAATTAAAAGTTCACTACTTAGTAATTGAAAAGTTTAGGAGACTATAACTTGTCTTACCTACATAAAAACTTGTACTCCTACTGAATTTGTAGCAACAATAAACAAGCAATTCCACCACGCCCCTGCCGTGCCCCAGTGTGTTAGGAAGAGCTATCTTATAAATGATAACAACAAACGACCAAACTTCCTGAATTTATATTTATTTATTAATTAATTAAAAGGAGAACGTGCATGTTACATTTGTTTTGCTACTGGCTTCAGATTATTGCTCACTTACTTTTTTTTTTTTTTTTTTTNTTTTGTTTTTTTTTTTTGTTTTTTTAACTGTTTAATATTGGCTATTTTATGGATTTGGGATTTTTAATTGTGTTTCAAGTTGCCAGTGTGAAACTGCAGCTTTTTATGCTGCTTCTGTAGATATGGGGTCTTTCCTCACTCTTTGAGACTTAACCTGAAAATTATATTCCCAGTTACTTAAACCCACAATACTATTATTACTGTGGTGAATGACCTCATTCCTCCAATGGAGATAAAGCCATTGGAAAACTCCTAAGTCAAATCTTATTCTAACATTAGTATGACACTTGTTTTTAGTATCTAATGGACTGGTTTAGGTTTGACTAATTGTCTCAAGTCTTGGCCATAAGGAATGGGCAAAGCTTAATTTATGGATATAAAACTTGTTACAGTTATGGGGGAGACTTTCAAAGGCACAAATGGTGGTTAGGCAAACAATTTCTGATGAATTTCAAACTGCTGTATTTGTCTTTGGAAACCTCCCTATCTTGTATTCAGAGGAGATAAAACTGCATCTGAGTAAAGGGTTTTGGTAACACCTCTTCCCACACATGCACAAGAGGTTTGTGTTTTACCTACGTAGATGAGGTATCTGGGTTAAATGTAAAATGGCATATCGCTCATCAGTGGTTATCTAGGTTCAAGCCAGAGATCAGGTTTTAGCCAGTGATGATGTAAACCATTTATACTCTACACTTACTGGAGATGATAGCTGTCACTTTTTGTTCTGATAATCGTAATACGTTGTCTGTTCAGCTCCATATAAATAAGAATCCTTAAGTGTAGTGTTGAGCATAATCCCTTGATAGCCAATATTAATGCAGGTATTCTAGAAAGCAAGATATTTGTAAAGCAAGTGTGCTACACACCTACATCTGGAATATGCATACTTCTGTGGCTTTTAGTTATGGACACTTCAGTGTTGGGACATGGCTTTTATATGCTTGCTAATGTATTTGATGCTTGTATAGAACTACTCTCAAGATGGAGTAACTGAGGCTATCTGGACAAGTGGATCTTCAAAAAGTGGACCTCTTCAGGCAGTTTCTAGGGAGTCTACAAGAGTATCAAGAAGAACACCAAGGAAAAGGGTGATGAGAGGCTTATTGCAATCTAGACTCGTTTTACTTTTTCCTGAGATTGTCAGGGCCCCAGAGACTATTTTTTACACTCACTGTTTTTGTTTTGTTTTTTTAAACAAACAGGTGGAAACTACAGCACAGTTGCCTGTAGATGATGCAGTAATGTCAGAGGGTACTCCCATAGCTGAAACTATAGTGGCTTCAAGCAACGAGACCCTAGTAAATATATCTAATAAATTATACAAGTGGTATCCTTCTGTAATGTACCTTTTAACTTACACTAGAAAGCGTTTTCACTTTAAACAAATCTAACTCTACTCGATAGCTCCCAATACTTAATGTATTTTTACTTTGTCAGATATGCTTCCCTCTCCATTTTATTAGTCTTATATAAGCATATGTTCTTGCACCAACCCCTGAAGCCTTCTGCTGCTGGCCTGGTCTGAGCTGGTATGATGATTCCTATCTTCTTAAAAATGGAAGATTGGGGAACTTCAGTACCATAACCTTCATGGAGGGTCCATTTTTATTTAACATGTGCAACAAACCTGCCTTGAGGGTTTGTGAGGTTCTTTCACTAAACAGTTTTAAGGAAAATAAAAAAAAAACTGAAACTATGTTACTGATGCATTTAGAATGTTCTTCCAAAGTATCTCCTCTTAAATCATCATTTTTATTTTTTTTCTGAGTGGTAACTTTTAGTACCCAAATGTTTAACAAAGATTTTCTTATTTTTGTTTTCTTTTGTATTTTGGTTAATTGAGTCTGAACAATTTGAATCTCAGCAGGTTGTCAATAGGGTGCCTGGAAATTTCAAGCATGCAGCTCCTACACTGTCAATCAGTGAATTCTCAGACTTGCCCAGAAGAACACCAAAGAAACCATTGATGACAGCTGAAGTAAATGAATTAAAATTTAGATTGTTGTTGTTTCTGGACAGAGTTCTTGTATTTATTTATTTCATTCCTGCAGAAGTGGGAATGAGGGTGTAGTTCTCTAACAGGTGACACAAGGCTATTTGGATCAAACTAGCATTATATCATGGCTTGACTGATGAATGTAAAGTTTAAAAGTTTGGCCAATAAAACACTGGCTTAGTTTTGAGCCATTCTGCATTTCTGGGGTCATGTTTGCAGTTTTCTGCTGCTTCTGTCATCAATGTAGCATGTTGGGTGGGTTTTTTGTACAATTCCTTGTCAAGTTAGTTGAACAGAGAGAGAGTCAAGTACATGGCTCTTGAATTTTGAAAAATTGATCAAGTCTGTGGCTTAATTTAGAGCATCAAATAGCATGATTATTTTAAACCAAAAGCCTCCAATGTAACATTACTGGAGTAGATCTGCCTCTTCTTTTAATAGTTAAAATGCCCCTGCTTCTAGAGTGTTCAACTATATTATCTCTGGAAACCTTTTTCTATGCTAAAAATTTTAGACCTGATACTGTATGCTATTCTGCAGCATTACTATTTTCCTAATAGAAATCAATAGGATTTATCACTTTTGCATTGCTCATTTTGAATACAACTCATTCTTAAAAACAGATAAGAAATCTTTAATTAAAAACTAGTGGCTCTTTCAGATGTGTCCACATATGTGAAATGGGATACCTCATTTGCTTGCAGAGATGATCTGACACCATTTCACCATGTTGGTAAATGAGCACTGAGCTGATACCTATTACATTTATTAAAAACGAGTGCTTTACTATCTCAAACCCAATAAGCCTTTGCAGTCAGTGTTTTGCTATATTGCAGCACTTTCGCTTACCACAGCAAGAGGAAATGGGTCGTCCTCATAAACATACTGTTAACATTGGTCACACACAATCCAGTGATCTACTCAACACAGCCATGATAGAGGTGATGACTAGTCTCTTTTGATCATCTGTATTGTTGTCTGATTGGTGTATAAGTACTGCATAAGTAACAACAAAGTATTCTTCATGTTGAAGGAAACTGAGGACAACGCTGAATGCATCTGGACACCAAAAATCACTAGACAGCTGCCAGTAACAAAGCTTAAACCAACAATTAAAATCCAGGAAAGACTTCTTAAAATTCACTGGGTGAACCAAATTCTCCCTTTCAAATCACGTAGGGTTATGGTCACTCTAAATATCTATACTAGACGGGGGGAAAAAAGCTATTGAGTTTGGTAAGATTTATAATTCTTCTTCTGTTTGTTCCTGTAGGTGGTGGAGAAAACACCAGCAGAAGAACGAAGAGTAGAAAGAGATATTCTTAAGGAAATGTTCCCATATGAAGTATCAACACCTACAGGAATTAGGTACAATTAAAGCATCTTATGTTTTACTCAATTATGATAGAAAGACATTTTTTTTTCTGGGTTTAATTAGGTTGTATTGCTACGAAATCTCTAAGAATTAATCAGTATTCTGTGGCTCAACCTCACAGTACACCATAGAGCTAGGTGGCATGCCTTTCTGCATATAACTGTTAAAATTAACTTATCCCATTAGAACTAAAACTGAATTTATCTGGGCTAACAAGAGTTTGCTCTAGTATCACAAACATTATTGAAACGTGGTATGATTTAGGCTTCAGATACTAAAAGTAAATAAGCCTTTTTATAAACAGAATTAGTTCAGATAAGGAATCTTCTTTTTAAAATGACGCACATTAAACCAGTTTAATTTCTTCTGAAATGAAGTCCAGTATTCCACCATGAGATTTTAAATAATAAAAATGGTAAAACTTTAAAAACTTATTTGAGGCTAAAAATATCCTGTTTGTGTTCCAGGCAGAAAGATATGCACAGGTCCAGGACACATTTTAAAAGTACTGCTTCAGCAGAGCACTGAAATCTATAGCCATAATCAGCTTAATGGTCCATATAGAGACTAGTCACTGGACTGACGTTGGTCAGTACCAGCTGCTTCAAAGGAAAGTGCCAAAAAGAGAAATTGATAAAATAACTTTCCTTTCTTTTCTTTTCTAATCTGTCAGTTAGTGATTGCCTTATGCACTGAAGCAGGAAGGTATAGGCATCCTGTCTAATGTAACTAGATGTTCTTATCTGTATTGAACTTCCAGTCCTAAATCCTACTTAAATCTTTTTAGCTTTTGGCCACAATATCTTGAGACAGAGTTCCCTGAGTCAGTAGGTGTGGTGTATGTGTTTTTTTTATTTAAAAGGGATTTTACTCTAAAAGCATGTTGCCTTTTGAATTCCATTAAATCTCCTTTCCTTCTTGTATAACGTAGGAAGGTAAAAAGAAATGTCTGACTTGACTTCTCCATACCATTCATTATTTTGCATTCTTGTATCATATGCCTCTTATTTATCTTATAAACTAAGTAACCCTTATTTATCTTATAAACTAAGTAGTCTCTTTCGAGGTTCAACATACCGAAGACTTTGTTTGCTTCCTGATTCCCATCACTTATTAATATACTCTTTTTTTTTTTCTCTCATTCTTGTGCATCCAAATGCTTTGTTTTTGATGTCAGCTTGTTCAACAGTAACACCTAAAGGCCAGAGCCCTATTGTGGTAGTAATCTTACAAACACCTAACAAAGGTGGTCTGTGCCCAGGAGCTCTTATAAATAGACAACACTGGCAACTGCACAGACTGGAAGTGTAAGATAATGAGATCAGAGTAACAGACTTTCATTGAACTACCTGCATTGGTGCCCATGTCTCTTCCTTAAAGAATGGTTGTACAGGAAAAGCTTTGTTATGGCATGTTGGGAGAATAGGGGGGGTGGTCCTGGTTAGTTAAAAATTCTGGTTAACTAAGTTACATTTATCAATGGAGAGAGGGAGCTTAGGTGTGGGAGAGGGCTCAGATGGATGAGGGAGTTCGGGTGCAGGAGGGGGCACAGGAGAGGTTTTGAGGTGCCAAATCTGGTGGCACTCATCTCAGGCGGCTCCCCGCAAGCGGTGACATGTCCGTGCAGCTCCTAGGTGGAGGCGTGGCCAGGCATTCTGCGCACTGCCTCTGCCCACAGACACTGCCCCCACAGTTCCCGTTGGCCACAATTCCTGGCCATTGGGAGCTGCAGAGCCCCAGTGCGTGGGGCGGGACAGGGACAGCACACAAAGCCCCCATGGCCATTCCTTCACCTAGGAGCAGCAGGGACATGTTGCAGCTTGTGAGGAACCAGGTAGGGAGCCTGCCGGCCCCGCAACAACTGGACTTTTAATGGAGATATCAGACATGCCCGTTTCTAGAACTTTACGGTTGGTGAAGTGCTAGATAACACAGCTTTTACTGCACTTCATTGAAATGAAGTGTTGAGTATTCACTGCTGGTGTGCAGAAAGCATTGACATTGTTATTGGAATTTAAAATGTCTCAACAGAGACAATTGGACTTATGGGGCAGTTTATTTTTTTTAACACTGCATGCCTTAGAAGCACATATGTTCTAATAGTTAGGAAATGATATCAGTGAATGTCTGCCCCCATGTCCCTAAAATCAGGACTTCCTCTTTATCAGTATGGAATCGTCTGCTTGCTGTGGTACCATTGTAGGGCAAGGAGACTAGTCCTGCCCAAAGCAGCTTTTCTTGTTCTTTGCACTGCTGGTTTGACTAACTCCACCTCTTTACTCTTCCTTCCCTGAGGGAGGACAGTGATGAGAGCTAAGATCTCTACCAAAGTTTTGTCCCTTAAGTAGAGAGGACACTGATCTCTAAAATCTTTTTGCCAACTCTTGGAGCCTCATCCAGTCCACCTTTGCAAGCATTCTATGTAATTTGAAATCAATATATTTGAAAATGTAGAAAACATCAAAAAAAATTTAATATTCTATTTAACCATAACATTAAAACAGCAGTTAATCACAATTTTTTTTCATTGTTTGACAGCACTGCTTGATACCTAAGTCTGGCTATTTGTATATCCTATCAATCTTTCTGCATATGGGTTTGAAAGACACTCCTCCTTCACCAGTGATGGGAAAGAGAGAGAAAGTAAAATATGAACTGTATGCCTGAAAGCTTACTCAGGGGCAGTAGTGAAATCTGCCCTTAACATCTTAAAACTGAGTATCTGATATGCATTCTGATCCTTAACAGATCCTTAATCCATTTAAACTAAAACTTTTATATACTTTAGATTGCTCACTTAAACATGTGACTAATTATTCTTTTTAATTAACAGTGCTAGCTGCCGCAGACCAATCAAAGGAGCTGCTGGCCGACCTATAGAGCTCAGTGACTTCAGAATGGAGGAAAGCTTTTCATCTAAATATGTTTCAAAATATGTTCCCTCAGCAGATGACAAACCAGAGAAACGAATAACAAAAAAACGCTCCATTCCCATGTGGATAAAGATTCTGCTTTTTGTTGTTGTGTCAGTCTTCTTGTTTGTGGTGTATCAATCTATGGAAACCAACCAAGGAAATCCTTTTTCTAAATATCTTGGTGTCTCTGACACAGACATCCCAACTGATTGATCATCTTCTATGGCACACTCAACTTGGTCTCAGTTTTTTATAATTGTAGGAAAAAAACTCTTCTCCCTACTGTTGTCACAAGGACTGCTTACAACTGTGATTGCAACTTGACAAATTGAATAATAAAGCATAAATAAACAGTATAAATGGACATCGGTAACTTTTTCTGGACTAGTAGGAGATAACTTTGTGCCATATGATTAACATTTTTTTAGATCTCTGGGACTTTTTGTAGTCTTTATTTTTTTAATGTAGACATCTTTAAATTCATTTTTGAAAAACTGTATATTTGTTTTTGCAAACTTGCAAGCTGAGAAGGGCAAAAATGTAGTAAAATGTGAAGCTGTGTTTAAACGCTTTGACTACGTACAGAAAAGAGGTTGTACTTTTTTTCTCTACTACACAACGTGGGGGTGAGGAGGGAGGAGATATTATTAACCTGACAAAGGGAAATGCATTCCTGAATGCATTTTATTGTAACTGTTCAGCTGAATTTGATATATTGTAGCTTGTAGGGAAAGTCTGGCAATAAACTCTTCTGTAATACTGTAACTTTTTAGTAAATGTAACTAACCCTGCTGTATTCATTTCTGTAAGGTCTAAGTAACATTACTAACTCCACTTAAGAATAACATCCATTTTTTTAATTGTAGCTCTTAATTTTAGTGCTCAATACTGTTGTAGGAACCTAATAATTACAGATCTAATTGACAACAGATCTCTCTTTATAGAGGAACTTATTTATTAGTAATGTGTGAAAATAAAATTTGCATCAAATATAATTTTGCTACCAAAATATTCTGTGAATCAGTTTTTTGTTTATTGAAGGACTCAAAGTCTAAAGCGCTGTGCTACATATTAAATCTTTCACCAGAATGATTCAGACTGCAGAAAAAATTACTGCAGGGCTAGGTTCTTCAAACAAAATTTGTCAAGTCTTTCCCACAGCTTAAGAATGATACTCCTTGCAGATGTTAACATAAAAATGCGTTGATTCTATACTCATCTTGGATACTCCCTATATCATGAAGTTTCATGTTTGATGTGAAAAGGGCATTGTTATGCTTTGACTTTTAATTTAGGTTAAAATTACTCATCTTGGATTCAGTTGAATTTCTCTTTTCAGTGGAAATGTGTCTAAACATTCTAAATTCCATAACCTAGTTACAGGCAACTGATTTTTCCACAACCAGTGAAGTCTGAAATACAAATAGAATATAAAGTGAATGTATAAAATTGGTGCACTTAAGTCTGCAACATATTACATATTCTAAACAAAATTACAATTGTAACCTTATAAAAGTGGTACTTTTAAAAAGCTTAGGATATAAATTAATATAGTTGTATCTTTGTTACTGTAACTAGATACAATGTAATATTTAGTTCATAGTTGCTCTTAATGGAAACTTTCTTGCTATGTACTTGAGGCAACTTTTACTTATTTTTGGTAGCAAAGCACTAGTTTTGTCTCTAAAATAAATGCTTTCTTTTAATTTCTGTTTTTAATTAAATAGTAAAACTTGTGTTCATCCTCTAGAAAATTGTAACAGAAAACATTAATTTTTTGGTGTCAAACTGTGGAAAAATAAAGATGTAATGTGTACTTCAGTGCTTATTTTCATAAGAACTGAAATCAGTCACTTTTAATGTGCTGTCTTGTGGTATTGCTGGAACATATTCTATATGGAGGGCTTTGCTTTTGCTTCTGCTTCTAATCTAAAATGTGTAGAAATATATAACATTCTAAAGCTCTGCCACTGAAGTAAAATTTTTAAACATTCTCAAAATAAAATTTCACTGTGTAATAATCATTAACAGAGATTCCAGTTCCCTCTTTGTTTTGGGGAAAAGTCTTATTTACAGTAATTCTTAACTGAGCCTCTCTTTCTCTGCCTATATGTTCCAAGATGGGCTTTGCTCCATTTTGCTTTTACTGAACCAAGAGGTTTAATTAACTTCACTTGCTGTGGCACAGAAAACCTATTACGGATTGGTGTAGCTTTACAAAAAGAAATACTGTGTATTGATCTGTCTCCAAACTGTTTAATTTTTTTAAATTAAATGACATTCACTGAATGTACAATTAGTTTCATTCAACTGTGCTTGCTTTAGAGATTTATATACACCTTCTAAAGCTACAGCAGAAACACCATGACTGTACATTATATTGGATTAATGGCACTCATTTATGGCATTATGAATGAATCCTTTCAAGTATTCAGTATTTATAGAAGGCAAATAATTAAGTATACTCACTTTCATCTACGAGAGGAGTCACTCTTTATCTGATAACTTTAGCATGTAACCTTTCTAAAGGTGCTGACTATGTGCACTTTCAAAGGATTGCAGTGGAAGTGCCTTGAGCACTTAATGGAAAAATAAGCCAGTAAAGATCAGCTATCAAAGCAGTAACACCGATACTGGTCAACTTCATCTCATTTCTCCAGCATGCAGGAGTGGACTATTGGCTAGATCCGTAAAGGGACTAAAGTGCTGCAATGTTGAGTTGCAATGCTTAACTTGTAGGAGCCTTGCTCCTCAGTAGAATACACAGACCACCTTGCCCAATTCAAGGAGAGAGTGAGGCACCTTGAATGAGATTCCTGAAAGCCAGAACACTGGGAAGTCACCTTAAGGTAACCAGTAGGAAAGGGCTTGGACCTCATCCCTGAGGAAGTTCAGCACTTACTACATCTTGGAATGCCTTAATCATGGAGTTACAGCCACTGAAACATGTAATCTGGCCTATATAGTACAGGCCACCAACACTGCCCAGTACCTGTACACTTAAAAAAAATAAAGTTTGTTGGTTTAAAGAAACTTCTAGCCAGTGGTTCAAGTGATGTGGAAGACTGGGCTTCCAATCCCTGTGCTCTAATTATTTTATACACTGTGAAACAGGAAAGAATGAGGCCTGCTCCATGATACCCTATAGCCCAGTGATTAGGGCACTTTCCTGAGGGGGAAAGGAAAAGACCCAAATTCAAATCCTTTATCCATATCAGATAGTGGGCCAGTTGACTATGGTGTCCCACCAGCATGTATGTTCTAACCACTGATCTATAAGGGAAGCACAACTTCTGGCTGTCTTGTATAGGAATGGGCATGCTCGCCTACTACTTAGGCAGGGGAAACACTGAATTAGGATTCTGCTGGAATGTAAGTGTGAGATGGGCACCTAAACTGCAGTGGCTGTGTACATGTTCGCTGGCAGAAACAAGTGCTGTAGAACTCTAGCTGCCTACGGAGTTAGTAGCTGAGAGAGTGTTTTGAGGATCTTTGTGTCACCTAAAGTGGCAGGTGCCTAAGACTTTTGTTTTTGGTAGATCTAGTCCTCAAACTTCCTAAATTACAAGCTTTTAGGGAAAGTCTTCATGCCAGTAAAATTTTCAGAAGCAGCTAAATGATTTAGGCTCCTCAGACCTCTTGACTTCCAAGAAGTATTAGGTGCCCAAGTGCCCTTTTCAAAAGTGGCTTAGGGTAAAATTTTCCAAAGCAGCTAATTGACTAGGCTCCTAAATTTATTGCAAAAATATATATGAAAGGAATGGGGCATCTTTCTTGGGAGTCCACCACTTTAAGGTGTAGCTTTCATTCATTCATGCATGACAGTGTTCACTAATGATTGGTCTAGATTCCCACAGCTCCCAGCCTGAAAAGTTATATTCAGACTAGTATTGAAACTTAACTACTTTGTGGACTGCTTCATTTGATATAGAGTGACTAATAACTTTAGAGGTGTGGAGATTGCCTAGTGGTCAGGACTCTACTATTCCAAGAGGTCTCCGATCAAATCCCATTCTGGTCCTGAAGCCTTGAAGGATTTGTCAATTGTGGGGTGGGAGATTAGTTCCTTAGGCTACTTGTTAGTATGCTGCATTGTCATACAGGACACCCTAGTTCATTTCCTGCCTTGATCTGTTTGATCTACTGGGTAATGTACCACAACATTTTTTAGGGTACTAAAATGTAAATTTCTGACAATTAGCTTATACTAGATTGCCTCTTCTATAAAGACACCTCCTATGAAGAAACAATAGAGCATAAAAATTCATTGCATAATAGTACACAAGAATGGCCCTACTGGGTCAGATCAAAAGTCCATGTAGCCCAGTATCCTGTGTCCAACAGTAGCCAGTGCCAGGTGCCCCAGAGGGAATGAACAGAACAGGTAATCAAGTGATCAGTCCCCTGTTGCACATTCCCAGCTTCTGGCAAACAGAGGTACTCAAAGTCAAAACTGGCATGAAAATGTCAAGCATAGAATAAAGTGACTGCCTAAGATAGGGAGTTGCCCACTAGAGGTTCTTTCATTTAGTCTTCAACATGTAGATAGGGGAATCATAGGACTGGAAGGGACCTCAAGAGTCCAGTCCCCTGCAGTAATGGCAGGATATATAATCTAGACCATCGCTGACAGGTGTTTGTCTAACCTGCTCTTAAAAATCCCCAGTGATGGAGATTCCACAACCTCCTTAGGCAATTTATTCCAGTGCTTAACCACCCTGACAGGAAGTTTTTCCTAATGTGCAACCTAAACCTCCCTTGCAATTTAAACTCATTGCTTCTTGTCCTATCCTCAGAGATTAAGAACAACGATTTTCCCTCCACCTCGTAACAACCTTTCATGTACTAGAAGACTGTTATGTCCCCTCTCAGTCTTCTCTTTTCCGGACTAAACAAATCTATTTTTTTTTAATCTTCCCTCAGAGGTCATTTCAGGGAGGAATCCCTTGTAAAATTGAGAGCAGATTTTTACAAACAAAAACCCTGTAGATAAAAGCCATGGGATTTCTCAAAACATTGCACACTAGGTAGGCCAAAAACCTAGGTATAATCAGCAATTTTCAGGGCAGGTCAAAACTTGTGTTTGGCAATTTGTTTCTGGTTTTAATTCTCCATGGGAGGTTGGATAACCCCTACACTGCTGAAACTTCAATTCCATACTGTGAGTCCACTATTAGTTAACATTGGTTACCATCCTGATTTAATGACATGGCTTAAAACAATCACAAACAAGCCCTGTTATGCTATTCCTTAATAAGCAAAAGGATTGATCAGTTCAGTGAATATATTTCTCCTTTCTGCTAGAACTCTATTTTGTCTGTAGGAAGAAAGCTAGGATTGCCTTTTGCCTATGGAACAGCAAGTCTTCGCAGATGCATAAACACAGTCAAAGGTATAACTTAGGACTTGTCTAACTGACTTTGAAATGGCCATAAAAGTGGCACAACAGAATACCCATATGCTTCATATAAACATCTAAGAAACCTTATTTTTCAAATTACTAGGGATGGTCAAACTCATTTGCCTAACTAAGCTCTCTAACATTGTGGGTCCAAAAGCTTGACTTAAGGTATAACCGTCTTGACTTTGTATGCAAGCTAGGCAACAGTCCTTTTTTTCATGGCAGAAAATGCAGTATAAAATTAGGGAGGAAGATAAAGCAAAAAGGATTCAGAATAGGAAAAACAAATACAGAGAAACTCACAGGGTGGGAAAATTAGGAGCAGGGGAGGGAATGTCTACAAAATATTTATACAACAGGTGAGAGGTGGGCTACTTGGGAAGATAGATTTGAATGCATTGCACAGAGCTCCTTTAACAAAAATCATGTTCCTTTGGAAGAAAAAAAAGTTTTACAAGGAGGAAGTTTGAAAACTCATGTGTTTGGCAAAGCCCATAATGTAAGATCTACTAAGCTGCAAACTCCACAAGAATTCCTCTTTCCTACTGACACCTATGATAAAAACAGTATTAAATTAAAGCAATTATATATTGTAAATATGGATGTCCATTTTTTCCTAGTCATAGATCCACCAAATTGCATAGTGCAATACATAATATTCAATGTAAAGACATTCAAAGTAATTTGAATGTTCTTTGCAGATGAAATATGACCGCTACTAATCAGAAGATAAGTTTATGGAAATCTACATGTACAAACTATTAAATTATATTGGCCCTGCTCATTACATATCTGAATGGATAAAAATAAATTTATGATTTAATATAGCTGCTCTCACTGTGAACCTTACTGCTTTTGATATCACAAGTCAATATGTTTTCATGTCCTCATCACATAAATAACTACCTTTGCTCTGTGTGTAAAAAAGCAAAGAATAGTGTGGATTTTTTATAAAGCTCAAATTACAGCTTTCTAGAACACACCATATTTTTATCAAATCAGACACTAAATCTGAGTGATCATGGACAAAATTAACATGTCTAACAGGTAAACTTCCCCCAAATAAATTAAGTGGATCTGGTTTAGTTTGTTTGTTTTATCTGTAACTTATAGAATAACAGCCCTAATACTCATTACAGTTAGCAGTTACTAAACCATTCCACTGTTTTGTGAGTGAGAAAATCAGCATTTCCCTGTTGGATAAAACTATGTTTCCTAGAGTTCCTGGGATGCACGTGACTACACCAGGACATGCAAGAACTCATTACAGGATAGAAAAGTTCATTTCAAAGTTTTCTTTACCATGTACTGAGAACCAAAACAGCCTGCTGTATTTTAAACCTCACAATCTGAATTGCATGACAGGCTATCCCCCTGCCAGAACTGAACTATGCACAGAATTCAGCTCTATTTCAGCTGACCTTGCCTTACTTGGAGCACACTGGAGCCTGCCCAATCTGGTTCACTCAAGATAGCCTTGACACTACCACATTTTCTGGCTGGCTGTTCACCTACACGTCATCTTGCTCCAGCAATGCAGTCTGAATTTGCCCTGAAGTTAAGGCACTTCTGGGTTAATCAGGCTGCACACTGGGAAGTTCCCCGGGGACCCAGTGAGATGAAGGGATCTTGCTACAGATTGGCAACAGAGGTGTGCCATTGCTGTTACTACACCCTCAGGACTGCAGCAGCTCGCATGGCTGATGTGTGAACCACTCCATACCAAGAAATGGCTAGAATTTCCACCAGCCATATCCCACTCATCTTTCTGAATGCTAGGCCTCAAGGCAGCCTCTGGAATGCATCAGTGTGAAGCTGATATGGGGTCTTAGCATCATAGTTCTGTTGAGGTCAGGAGAATGGATTAAAAAGAACATTTTTGTCACCTGTCCCTAATTGTACAATTTTGGCCAGTGTGATCAGACGTACTTATAGGAACCATGGGTGCTCAGCATATCTGAATTCAGGCTCCTAACTTTAGGCTCCCTTGCTTGAGAAGTTTGACCTACATGATTTCACAAAGGCTCCAGTGGGGATTTGTGTTAGAACTGGGATTAGTTCCTTGTTCCCAATCCCGTTTTTATTCCGTTAGACCATGCTGCCTCTCATCCTACAGAAAGGCCCCTGTTTGTGGCTGGAGGTCATATAGCTGCTCAGCAGAGGAGATGCCTCGATTGGCAGGGTGTTTGTGGCAGCACTACCACCACCAGCAGTAGTCTGGATGGCACTGCCTCCTGCAGCTATGAACTAAGATGAGGTCTTCCCAAAAACCAAGGGACCTATTACTATGTTTTTTCCAGTTCTCAAAGGACAGCACTGAGTCCCTGTGAGGAGACTGTGAATAACCTTCTCAAGGGAAATCAGTGACCCAGGCTTGTACTGTTTAACATTTTCAAGGTTATCATTGCAAGGGCTAGAAACATTCTCTTGCTCTCTCACCCTCCTCCTCCCCCAGCATGATAGGTGATATTTTCCCTTTACATTTCAACTTGGGATAGGGGTATGAGATACAGTACTGGAGTTTTAAGGTCTACAAAAGCCATCTCTGAAGACAATCAAATTTTAGTACATACGATTTTAGTTATTTTGGTCAACAACCAAGAAATCCTCTGAGAGGGGTGTCTTTTGAAAATCAACTTGTTTAAGGAGAAGGATGAAGAGTGAAAGGTAACATCAGAATATTAATTTTAACAAAGAAGAGGAAATAGAAAGAAGAATCGTATTTTAAATCTTGCGTTATAGCTGTTCCTGTGTTCTCCTTTCCTGTATCTACATTTTTGACAGAATGCCTTTGTAATAAACAAAGTTAATGGAGATACAGACAGAAATGTTTCAAATTCACTGACCAGCCTTTCCAAATCCACACTTACAGCAGTCAAATGGTCAGCTCAAATACCTCAAAACTCAATACCCCCTCCTGACAATGGAAGAAGCTATCTGCTCGTAAAACCTAAGAAATATATGGGGTATGCATAAATAATAAAAACACATGCTCCTACCTTCTGCCCACTCTCCAGGAGAAACCTGCAAGGTTTTAACTGAAGTACAAGGCTCATGTTGGAGCATACCTCTGCAAAATAGTATTTCCAGATAATGTAACAGCTAAAAATTTACACCAGTCAAAAGAAATACAGAAAACAATAACACTGTGATTCTAAGGCAATTAACATTAAATTTAATTTAAAATCAAACCAGCTGGAAGTTTTCAGAAGAAAGGTTAGCAATTATCTTTCATCCTCCTGTGACACTCGTCTGTGTACTACAGCTGTTACCATTTCTGGCCACTGTGTTTATAACAGAGTTTGTACTAGGGGTGAGGTAGGGTTGGGGTTGGTAGGACAAGCTGTTAAAAAGATGTTGCAGATCCAGGCTATTGCCCAAGTCTTTACAGGATTGTTATGTTGTTTCATAAGTTAAAAAGAGTTTGGTCTGTCCATACCGGCAAAACTAAACTGTGCTATAATATGTTGCTTCTGAAAAAATAAAATCTGTAATGCAGAAAAAAGACTGAAAAAACTGATTCACCAACCATCGTGCATAGTTTTGTACCTGACAGACAGAGAGCAAGAAGGGTGTCACCAAATAGTGATGTGTCAGGCTGATGCATTTTGAACACAAAAGGCCAGGTTTTTTTGTGAGCAGCACATATTATGTGCGTGTTAAAGTAAATCTGTATCAGTAGCTACCATTAACAGTTGCTCTTTGGCAGTCTCTCATCTTTTTCCTCTTGAATTTTTGTTTCACCCTTCTCTGCCTTTTCTTTCTTATTCATTTCTCCATCTGTTATTTTTTACTCTCTCTTAGAGCTCTAATTTGCAACCATGAAAGTCACTGATATATCTCCTATTGATTTCAGTGGGTCAGGATCAGATACTCAGTGCCTACCATTTTTAATTGTATTTGTGTATCTTTATTCCCTTCCCTTACCCTTTGTTTCTACCCTTCCTGGAGAATTCCCCTAGCAAAATAAACATAACAATAAACAAAACTGTACTTGTGCTCCTCCTTGGTACTTACAGTACTTGCTATTGTGCATCAGTTTGAAGGTGAGGGTTAGCTGAGGCTGAATAGGATGATACCTATAACTATTATAATAGATATTTACTTTTTGTTTTTAATAAAATATATAAAGCATGAGGAGGTCTGCAAATTGGCTACACACAGAGAAATCCCAAACAGATTTATCAGTAGAGGCAAAAAAATAATAAACATGGGAGGAAATTCTCAGTGTTTGAGTAACTTGCAGTGTACTTAGTTCACAGTAGATGAATGAATATTTTCCCTACTTTATGTAACACTGCCTTCTGTTAATAGAACCAAACACTAAATTGTGCTGCAAAGCTGGTGTTCTATGACAGCTTTAACTATGAATTTTTCAGTCTGTACAATGTCAAGGAATCTAGCTCAGTCTCATCCATTTTTTCCTGATACTTCCATATATTTTATTATAGGTTACATAGACTTGGTCCATATAAAGCTGGAAATGTATCTCATTCAAAGCCCATGAGCTATTTTTCTGTAATCACAATAACTGTAATTTCTGTGCCAGAGCCAATCTAGAATGTTAGCTCTAAAGTGCTTCCTTGTGATAAAAAATCATTTTTGGTGTGACCTTTTCTTAATCACCTCAGTTGGCCTCTAATATTTAACAGTTCTTTCTTATCCATGGGATGTTCTGGACATTGGAATAAGGTCTTGTATATATGGGGAAATGTTACCAAGTTACAGAGAGAGTTATACTGGTATAACCTCTCATGTGAATACTCTTATTCCAACATAAGCGTGGCTTACCAAAAGATCTGATGGGGTAAGGAGATCAGGAGGACAATCTGAAATTGTGCAGCTGCAATGCTTACAGCTTCCTGTTTACAGTGGGCAGAAATAGTTGCAGAATGCATTGCTTCAGACCTGAAATGAACTGAAGACATTGGAACTGATTCTCCACTACTGGTTCCTGAGGTAGTCATTTACATCTGTGCAAAAGTGAATACAAAGTGGATGGAAAATACTACCACTGGTATATGTGAGTGGAGAATTCTAATTTTACACTGACTTTTCACAGGTGCAAATGACCACACAAGGTGCAAAGCAGTGAAGAATTAGGCTCTTGGTTTTGGCACTGAACCAACTGCTTACAATTAACTCTTGTAAAATGTCTGACAGTTGTATGTTGATATAAGGTGCTGTAGACACAAAATGAAGTTGTTTCAGCTTATGGGGTTGACTTTTATTTATTTTTTTTTTGCATTGCTCTTTTCCCTTAGTGTAAACAGGGCCAGAGAGTGAAGTAATATAAAGTGGTCAGAAAGAAATATGAGAGGATAATAGAAACAGACAATAAAAGAAGACAGGGAAGCGGAATGCATGGCAGATATTGTAACTGATCCCATTACAGGTCATTGCTGTGAGTGTAGTACAGCACACCAGCCTGTAGCTATCTGGTACTGTGATAGATTTATCACAACCTTGGCGATGAATACTGTGGTGCTCCAAGTATTAGGCTCTTCAGGCTCTAGCTTTGGGGGTTCCCAAGATCACTGGCACACTTCAAATAATAGAGAAATTTCTTTGCAACTTACTTCTGGCAGCCTTAGTAAACACCCTGGGCATGATTACATTGTTATAACACAAAAGCGATGATAAACTCAACATTTCCTAACCCAGTCCAGAGGTATACAAGGTAGCAATATCCTAGATTTTCTCCATACTCAGGATGAGTGGACTGGATGGCCTGGCCAGACGGGCTTCTCTGGGGCAGACACTGGAGCTAACAATCAGGTACATTTACTGAGGTACCTGGCACTGGCCTTACCAGTCTGGCTAATCGGCAGGGGCGGGGCATTTTCTGCCTGGTTCTACATCTGGCCCAACTACACGGAAGTCACAACTGGCCAAGGCCGCAGAAATGGCCCGTTAGAGCCCGCGCCACGATGGATTTAAAACCACCAGGAAAATGTCGCCCGTGTAGACACAGAAGTGGACTAAGGCACTTTCCTTTCCGCTTCCATTGACGCCAGCAGCGTCACCCCATCAGCCCCCGCACGCAGCAGGCTGGGCTGCTGCCAGGGCCCCAATGGTCCGAGGAAAGTCAATGACTCGCTCTGCTCCTCCCACCCCTTGCACCGGCCAGGAGTGCGCACGCGTGAGAAGACGGGGTTTGTTTGTTTTTTTTCGAGGACGTCAACGTGGTGATGCCTGTCCGCGGAGCTTCTCCGCCAATCATATCGCCGCTTGTTGGCCGTCTGCCCGCCCCCTGCGCCGGAGAAGGACAAAGTCATTGAGCAGGGTCGATAGTAGCCTCTGAGCTGAGTTGCCGGTGGAGCAGCGGAACCCGGAGCTGGCGCCGCCGCCATTTTAGAGGGTGAGTGTCAGTGAGCTGGCCGAGCCGGCGCTGCTCTCCGCGGAGCGCGCGGGACTGGGCTTCTGGGTCCTGCTCGCTGCGGGGCTGCGGCCTGTGCCCCGCCGAGCGCGCGGCCCCCGCTAACCCCCGCTCCGTGTCCGCCTCTCCCCCAGGCCGCCATGTTCTCGTCCCTCGCGCCGCTCGCCCGCCTCAATCCATTCCACGCGCCCCAGCTGCAGCTGCTGCAGGACGGCGTGAGGAAGCGCCCGGACCCCGTCGAGCCGCCCAGCCCCAGGAGGAGCCTGGCGGCCGCCGCTGTCGCGGAAGGTAAATGGAGCAGCTGGAAGGGAGGCCGCTGCCGCCGTCCCGAGTCCCTCAGTTGTGGGGGTGGGACGGGGTCTGCCCGCCGGAGCTTGGGGATGGAGACCGTCCTCGCCCTGCACCTCGGCCTGGCTGGGGAGGGGCCGCCTCGAGCGGGCCTCTCCGCTGCTGCTTGGAGGGCAAGGAAGGGCACGGGGCGGGGGAGACGCGCCCAGTCTCGGCTTCTTCCCGGCTTGTGGCGGGTCCCAGGTGCTCCGGGTCCGATTGCCCCGCCCCGCGCCCGGTAGCTCACGGTCACCCCTAGCGCGTCACGACCGGGGCGCCCCTGGGCCTGGCTCTACCGCTGTAACCTGGGTGCGGCCAGGCCGCAGGCCTGTGTCCCCCGCTTCTGGGAGAGCCAGAGCTGCCATTTTCCCTAGTGCGTGAGCCCCTGAAAGCTGTGCTGGGGCACAGGGCAGTGTTGCTGCGGCTGGTTCACAGCCACCCAAGAAAGCGCTGGTAGAGACTACAAGGGCTGCCAGTCACTTATTCTTTCCTCTAGGTATTTTCCTGGCACACATCACCATCTGGACCCACCATCCATGTCTTAAAGCAAGGGCATGTTCCCTGCAAAAAGTAAATCTCGTATGGTCCCCACCAGAGCTTTTAGCAAATCTTCCTCTTCCCTTTAATAGAGGGAATAGATCTAGCATGTACTGAAAATCCTGAATGGTTTGGAATTTTCTTCTGTAATGTGAACTCCATTTAAAGGAATTACAAAATCTGTAAATGTTTAAAAATAATGTAATGGAAACTGGAAATCTGGACAACCTCATCAGTTAGTCAAAGTACCACCCTTCTCTCTGAATATCTTAGCCAAATTTTCAATGTGTCTCATTCATGGTTTTTTCTTTAAGAAATCAATATAAAGGCATCTTCCTAGACATAAAGTGCTGTCAAACTCTGCAGTGTGGCAAATGAAAAATTTCTATCATGTCATGACCATAATCTTGTGTGTGTAACAATAGTAATTAAAAATCACATTCTTGTATCAAGGAAAGTTTCTAGTTAATATCAGCAGTTTTTTTTTCTTCATTAGATCTCCATTCTCTTTACAAAGGAGGCTTATATCACTATCTCCATTTTATAGACTGGGAAACTAAGTCAGAGAGGTGAGGTGATTGTCCAAGAACACCTGGCAGGCCAGTAGCTGAGCTGGAAATAGAACCCAGGTCTCCTGATTTGTGGCTTGCTGCTCTAGCCTCTCAACTACACTGCTTCCCATTTAAAAATGCTGGGCTTTAGTATATAAAATGAAGACATCTTTTCTTTAAGAAAAGATGGTCTCCTACTTCATTATTTACTTTTCTCTCTTCTTGGCTGCGGACGTTAATGGCTGCAAAGAGACTAAGAATGCCATAGAGGGATAAATACAGGCTTTTCAACTGAGCACCTTGCGTACTAATTTATATTCCAGGATGTAGAAAAGTGTAACTACCACTTTAGATATGTAATTGAGCTGCATAAGTAACAGTGGCTTTCCCAAGGCTGCACACAGGGAGCAGAATCCATTAGTCTTGATGTTAGTCAAGTGCACCTAGCATAAGATCATCCTTTCTCTGTTAAGACTATTCTTAAGAGTGAAGTACATGACTTTTGTAGAATATGCCTTATTAGTACTGGCTTATCAATTCTGTCCTATTATCATTTCAGAGAGGCTTTATTTGGTTCCTGAGAATGTAACTAGTGTACCTTTGATTTTGTTCTAACCAAGACTCTGGATTATTCCTGAGAAACTGTACTTACCTATTCTTGAAGAGGTGGTATTGGCCACAGTGGTGTTCTGGAAAGTTGTCCTTTAAGTTATTTGCCTTATTCTATTTAGGTTAAACATTCATCTTTCGTTTGTTTGGATGCCACTTGATACTGTCTCTGGTTCTTCACATCCAAGTAAACTGAAGAAATGTAACACTTGTCATTGTCTCTATTCTGAATAATTTTATTGTACAGTAACAAAGGTGGAAATACTTAATTAACTTTAAGTATGGCTTCATGTGAAGGAAACATCTCAGAATAAGACTCTGAAAGTGTAACTTGGCTTTAAGACTACTTTGTGTATTTCTGCCCCTGTGGCCCTTTGGAGGGCGAAGCGGGGGGAGAGGGTGTGCTTGTGGTGCCTCATGCTGTTCCTCCTGGCAAGCACTGTCCCTGCAGCTCCCATTTTCCGGGAATGGGGAACTATGGCCAGTGGGAGCTGCAGAGGCAGTCCCTGCAGGGAAGGCCACAGAGGTGTGATGCCTGCTTCATGGAGTGGTGTGAGGCTGGGACAGGCAGAAAGCCTGTCTCAGCCCTGCTGTGCTGCTGACCAGGAGCTGCCGGAGGTAAGTGCCACCTGGTGGGATCCCAGCCCAGAGCTCCCTCCTGGAGTCAGGCCTCCATAACTCCTCCTGCAACGTGAACCCTTGCCCCAGCTCAGAGCCCCCTTCTGCACCATAACTCCCTCCCAGAGCTTGCACGCCTCACCTCTTCCTGCATCCCAAATCTCTCCCCCAGCCCAGAGTCCCCTCCCATACTTCAAACCCCATGGCTCCCACCCAGACCCACACCTCATCCCACAACCCAACCCTGAGCCTGGTGAGAGTTGAAGAGAGCAAGTGATTGGGTTGGGGGTGGCGGAGGTGGAGTGAGTGGGGCAGAGCCTCTGGGTAGATCCTGGGGTAGGGTAGATCCTGGATTGCACTTAAATTCAAAAGTGATTTTGTGTGTAAAAAGGTTGGAGACCACTGAACTAGAGGTATTGTGTTAAACCGGTGTGACTTAATGTATATTGGTTCTCTTACATATGTTTAATCATGCTTATGTAAGTGTCCTTACCAAAGCTGCACTGACTCAACTTACCTGGTCTAATGACCAGTGCAGCATTGTGCAGACCAGACTAGAGTCCTAACTGTTTCACTTTCTGTCTCTTCAAATGGCTTTCTTTGATCTGTTAAATTTGTGCTTGCACCTAAATTAAACTCAAATGTAAAGACTGAAGTGCTCCACTAAATTAAAAACATAAATAGTTGGCTCAATATTTCATTAAAAGGAAAAGCTCCCTCAGTGAAAACTTTGACAAATGAGAATGTGAATGGACACTTTCAAGTTGGCAGGCCTGGAACTCAACCTAGCTGCTCTTTATTTTGTCCAGAAAATTAGGAGTGAAGCCAGGAGCCAATGCCATAGTATTTGAGCAACCCATTAACCAGCTAGTATCTGTATCGAGAGATTGAAGTGATTGCCCATGATTTCTATCTAATATGCTTGAGGATTATTGGAAGTGGATTTTAAACATGAAATACTAAGTCGTCTTCAGACTTGTACAGTTAAGTGTACAAATTTTAATGCTTTTCTTTCTGATTAAACAGAGGACTATAGCTGTGCATATGGCTCAGGCAGATTCTTTCTCCTTTGTGGCCTTGGTGGGATTATTAGCTGTGGTACAACACATACAGCATTGGTTCCCCTAGACCTGGTTAAATGCAGAATTCAGGTTTGTTTTGCATGTTGAATGTGGTGAAAACTCATAAAGCATGGTTATGAAGTGTGATACATGTCTGCTAACAGAAGCTGGAGGAGTAAGTTATCTGTCATGCAAGATGTTCTCCAGCTGTGCATGGGGCTTATATAAAAGCATGGTGTCTTTGTTTTGCTACAGAGGAATACAGTTGTGAATATGGCTCGCTCAAGTTTTATGCTCTCTGTGGTTTTGGTGGGGTCCTAAGTTGTGGCCTGACGCACACTGCAGTCGTACCTCTGGATTTAGTGAAATGTCGTATCCAGGTTTGTATCTGAATAAAACAAACTCCAAAGCTTCTTTAATTTAATCTGTTTTCATATTTAGTCCAGAGGCTGTATGTCACATGAGTTTTTTACAATGGGTATAGTGTAATACCTTAACACCAGTGCTTGGTAGAAAGAAGAAATAATCAAGCTTTAATCTTTTTGGATTAAATGAACATCTACTTGGATTAATAAAAAACTTTGCATCCTTGTGATGCAGATGAATGATAGCATAGGTGAATAGGGAAAACTTTTAACCACTTTGGCTAAAACAAATCAAAGCTGAAATCTCAATTACAGTTGAGAAACATGCTTTTGAGTAACTCATGGCAAAAATTTGCCACCAATTGTCTTAAGTATCTTGTTTCGCTGGTTTTTGGTCATACTTCTGTGGGGGGCATTGGAATAACATACCTGTTTCTTAGCATTCTGGAAGTAGGGGGAAATTACCTTCAGAGTATGAGATGCATGATGTGCATATATGAGTTAAATGAAAATTAATATAGAGGACCTCTGTGCATGGATTCTGGATTGAGTTTTTAATTAGAGCCTTTCTTATGAACAAATGGAAAATGCATAGCAATTGGAAGCCAACACTTAAGTTAAAATGATACTAAAACTTGGAATTACTTGTTGCAAGATTAAATTAATGCTTGCATGGTTAGCTATCAGTGACTATAGGAAAAATGTGTTGTAGGCCAGCAGTCAAATGGTAAAACACGATTAAGTAGACTTGAAGAGACTGAATGCCTATTCAGTTTGAATGTTTAAATTATTTACACAAATATAAAAATCTATTGCACATTCATTGGTTAATGGCACAACTAAGTGGCTGTTCGGCCAAAGGCTTATGTTCCAAGAACGAGGTAGATTAAAGCACATCTCTAATTTGCTAGAAATTCACTGACTTTCAGGTTTCTGTGTGAGGTGAGCAACGTTTCTAGAGCTAGCAGACATCTAGTGGTGGTAGAACTGAGACTGGGAGAAATGGATGTGAACTTTGTGCCAGTGCAACAGTTCCTGATTGCTTAAGGAACAGTCTTGATATCCTTTCGTTTAGAATTGCATGTCATTCAGAGATCTCTAAACCTCTTTAAGGCTGGAAGCTGGTGTACTGTTTTGGGAAGTTGTGATCCCATTATGAAAGATACGGTGAACTTAACTAGCATTCAGTCAAATGCATTATGCTTCAGGTGAAGGCATCATAAGCTCATGGAAATGGTTTCGGTTGAAACCACTGGAGTCAAGTAAAGATTCATGTTTTACCAAGTAAAACCTGCAATTTGCTTAATGTTTTACTTAAAGTAAACTTCTACTCCTAAATAGAAGAATAGTCATAATTTATAAAGTATGCAGGTAACAACACTTCTGTAACATTGTACTCTGACATCACTTCCATAAAACAGGCTCTAAAGAGGCATCAGATCCTGAATTTTAAAGTAACTAAATAGATATGCTTGACACTTCTGAGTTATTAACTTGTATATTAAAGGGACAGTCAATATGAGATCTGTGCTCCACTTACCCCGTAGTCATCCCTA
The DNA here is from genome assembly GCF_003597395.2 of Chelonoidis abingdonii. Lineage (NCBI taxonomy): Eukaryota > Metazoa > Chordata > Testudines > Testudinidae > Chelonoidis > Chelonoidis abingdonii. Next base: position 90,464,024 of record NC_133769.1, read on the forward strand.
TCAGTTCCTGTGGCTTTGTATGGCATTTTCCTTCTTTCATATTGCCGTGAGTCTCAAATAAGAGAAACTAATGTCAAGTGTTAAGTGCACAAAAGCAAGAGATAGTGAGACTTCCTCTAAATTTTTTATATCAATCTGATGTAGCAGTAGTATTAAATTGATTGGCTTCCTTTAGTATTTACAACATTAAAAAGCTAGACTAGCTCTCAGAACGTTACTGAATTGAATAATCTCTCAACATATTTTCACAGTACAAAATTTACATCTTCTGCACTTCTGGGTATACAGAAGTAAAAATAGGAACAGGAAATAAAACAGAGGGAAGGTGAGACCTTGATACCTCCATAGTGAGGTGAGCAACAAGTTAGACCTAAGATTTGTAGTTTCAAAAAAAAAACTAGTAACTGAAGAATACTACTTCTGTTGCTTAGCAAATGGTGAGGTGAGCTTTAGGGCTCAGTCTACACTTAAATTTTATACCAGCATAGCCATGTCCAATAAAATCATAACCTTAACTGACATTGCTATTCTGGCATAACCCTTCAAGTGTGGACATGGTTATACTGACGTAACTGCTTATTCTAGTTGGGGGAACTGAAATAAGCAGTTACGCCTGTATAAATGTTCACATGCATGAATGGTTGTGTGGAAAGCTATCCAGTGAAATTTCTAATGTAGTCAAAGAGCCACATCTGAGACTATACATATGCAGAACAAACAGTAAAAATAACTGGAATTAGCATAACTTCTCATGTCAGTATCTGAAGACTATGAATTTCAGCTGACAGCAGCAAGCCTAATAATTGAGACTAGTTAATGACCATTAAGATTACAAGTAAAGATAACTTACTGTAGAAATCTGTATCATGGTGCTATGGGAAGAGGGTAGAAAGCTTACTGCTGATGGGTTTGTGTGAGAGATCCTGCTGCCTGTACCCATGTAGCTAACTTTCCAATTTGTTTAGGTGGACCCACAAAAATACAAAAGCATCTTCAATGGATTCTCAGTTACAGTTAAAGAAGATGGCTTTCGTGGTCTGGCTAAGGGATGGGCTCCAACTTTCTTTGGATATTCTATGCAAGGGCTCTGCAAATTTGGTTTCTATGAAGTGTTCAAAAACCTATATGGCAACCTACTAGGAGAGGTAAGCTTTGTCTACTGCTTTTTTTGAAATCCAGTTTGTATGTTGCATATTTGTGTGGCTTAATCGCTTTACTGTCAAATGGAAATACTGAATTCAGTTTGAAAGAATACTTCACTATAAAATCTTTTGGTTCCATTTGCATTTCAGGAGAATGCATATTTGTGGCGTACATCACTATACTTGGCTGCCTCTGCCAGTGCGGAGTTTTTTGCTGATATTGCTCTGGCTCCAATGGAAGCTGCAAAGGTTCGCATTCAGACACAGCCTGGATATGCTAACACCTTGAGACAAGCTGCTCCAAAAATGTTTGCAGAAGAAGGTGTATGGGCGTAAGTATCGGTATCCGTTTCTCTCTGCTGTAATATAAGAAGTTCTTGATCCTTATTAGTGAAGGAAAATAATTCTTCTGTTTAGCCTTAATAGTGGCTATAGCATTAAGTAAAATCTTTGCTTTCTAGCTTGTCATATTGTATATACGTAGCGAAGGGTACTTTGAAGATCCTGTAGATCAAAATGGAATATCAGGAAACCATTACATTGCTAAAACAGGCTAACTGTGTCAGCCTGGTTAATGTAATCAACATGCTCCTTAGATCCATCTTTGTGGATATCTCTTGTGCTGAGTTCTGCTTGTAAACTTTAGTTTCTGGTAGTTCCAGTCAACGGATATTCAGCAACTTTTTGTTGTACAGTCAAAGATGCTTGAGTCATTGGCATGTGAGAGTATTATACCTGCACATTTGCCTTTTGTGTTCTGATATCAATGGCTGTAGATCTACATGTCATTTCTCACTATCAGGACTTGGCTGGTATGCAGACATGAGTTAACTTGCACTTGCAGGGAAATGATTACAAAATGTCATCACCTTAATTTTTCTCCTTCCTGGTATAGCTGCTTATCTTTCTGATAAACACTTGAGCCTGTACAATTGTTTAAATTCTGTCAGTAGATGGCACAAGCCAAAAACACTGCTTCACTTTGCAGGTCTGGCAGTTTGCTTATTTTTACAGTTAGGAAATCTAACAACTTAAATATACAGGCTGCTGAGATGGTAAATTGGAACGGCTTCAGTGCTGTCTAGTTGCTTTTCCAAGTAGAATTGTACTCCAAAATAGGCTAGTATTTGCTACAATTCTTACTCTCTCCATTTTTAAGGTTCTACAAAGGTGTTGTTCCTTTATGGATGAGACAGATTCCATACACAATGATGAAATTTGCCTGCTTTGAACGTACAGTTGAAGCTCTTTACAAATATGTCGTTCCCAAGCCCCGGAGTGAATGTTCCAAGCCAGAGCAATTGGTTGTCACATTTATAGCTGGCTATATTGGTAAGGAAGCCTTTGAATGCTGATTCTTCCAAGTATGAAGAAACTTATGTCCTGGGTTTTTACTACAGTGATTCCAGAAACTATGTAACTGAAAATAGGGACTCCAATACTCTTAATGAGGTTAGTTAGGAAAAATTACAAAGCTTTTGAAGTTTTTTGAAAAGAATGAGTAGCTAAATGAAAAACTGTCTTGGTTTTATTGACTCTTAACTGAATTATGAAAGACCATGAACATTGCTCCTTATGTCAAGTGCAATCATGTACTTTGTGGCTCCAAAGCTGAAAGAGGTGCAGGTTTTGGCAGAAAGAGCACTAGCTTAGCACAGCGAAGGAAGTGATTACATAATTGACTCCCTTAAATTTGTCAGAATGACACTCCATATCTGCACTACAGAGGAGATTCACAGAAGCAGAGCAGCATTGCACAGGGTTGCCCAGTTAGGGGATCATCTGTGCAGAGTCCCACTGTTGGGATAAGGTAGAAATTATCACAAGAGGTGAGGCTTGCCTATGACTGCAGTCCAGTGCTCCTAAGCCATGCAAGAGCAGACTCGGCTCTGGTAGGATTTAAGAGCTATGGCAACCACCTTCTCCCTGCTACATGGCTACTAAGTTGCACAGAAATGTGGTGCTGTTTTCCTTAACAGCATTTGTGCTAATGGAAGTTCCTTTGATGGTACCACAGCAAACACTAAATACTGTATTGGTAAATTTCTTTCAGCTGGTGTCTTCTGTGCCATTGTTTCTCATCCTGCTGACTCTGTGGTGTCTGTGCTGAACAAGGAAAAGGGCAGTTCGGCTTCACAGGTTCTAGTGAGGCTTGGATTCAGAGGTAACTTAAAACTCATGTTCACTTTAATATATAGTAATCTCTCCCAGATGCTAATGGTTATGCTTCACTCAACAGGGGTATGGAAGGGTCTGTTTGCCCGTATTATTATGATTGGTACTCTGACTGCACTACAGTGGTTCATCTACGATTCTGTCAAGGTTTACTTCAGACTTCCTCGTCCTCCACCACCTGAAATGCCAGAATCCCTAAAGAAGAAGCTTGCTGTAACTGAATAGACAAATCATGGACTGACTTTCTGGTTGACCAGCATTAATGAGAAACTTTGCTCATTAAACTTTTTTATATATTTGACCATGTAGGAGACTAAAAATATGTATCTGATGCAATTATTGGTTATGTCCTTACCCCAGTGAGGGTTCAAAAACTTCTATTGTCATCTGTTTAAATAAATGGGAACTAGAGTGATTAGTGTGTTTCATTTTGGTATCATACATGTAAATTTAAAACTTTTTGCAAGAGCAAATACTATACCTTGAATCTTAAGTGAGCCAAAACCTTAGAAGCTCTTGAAATGCAAGAACTGGCATCTCATAAAGGTCTCTAAGTCTCTTAGATCTTGAGGGAAGTGGTAAGCACCATGTCACTAGTGATGTCTGAGCACAATGCTGTTATGATACAAAGGTGGCATAAACTTGAATTTTGCTTTCTCATGACTTGGGGGCTGCTGACTGATTTCAAAACTGTCCCACAATTTATAGCGATCTGAGGGAAGACACCATAGCTTTGAGCATCCAGCAGTTCTGACTGAAATGGCAGCCAAGGAAGTGCAGCATAGAGGCCACCTCTTCATTGCCTCTTCATCAGCCACTTACCCAGTAGGGCTTTCGCTTGTAGCAGCCCAGGTAACTTCTGCTGGCTTGTTGACCAGATTCTGCTTTTGGAATGGTGCACAATTCACGTGTGGACTCTCTCAACCACCTATTTCAGTGATTCCCAACTTTAGTAAGGAGCACTTTTCTCTTTCAACCCATCCAGGTGCAAATTCAATGGGGGGGAGAGTTAAGGAGGGGGTCTTAGTCATAGGCCAGTGTCCTCATCCTCTGCTGTTGCTGCCATTACCTCATCACTCCACTAAAGGTGCATCAACCACCCACACTAGCACCCTCTCTCCCAGCACTGCAACTCTAATCCCATCTTGGAGTAGAGGGGAGAACCCAGGGGTGGGAGGGTTCTCCCTGCCACTCTTCTTATGTACTGTCTAGAGGGGAGCAATTCTAGCCCCATTTTGTTGCTACCATGGGAATGACAACCAGATTTGATTATGCATATGCTGGCTTAGAAGTACAGAAAACTGCTTTCATTTTATGTATATCAAAGACTATGCTGTACCTGTCAAATATGCCTGCTTTCCACTAGCACAGTGTTGAAGTTACTAGATGTCTGCTTAAAGAATGCTGCTAGTATTTATTTGGAAGTATGTACTGTAAGAATAAGTCTGGTGACAGACAATATAGATAATTGTAATTCATTTATCTTTTCAGCTAAAGAGATGATGCAGTGCACAATGATAAAATATAATAAACATCTAGCTTCATTCTTGGTAGTGAATGAATACCTCTCAAAAATTTTAATTTTTTTGTTGTATGATACTCTTCCAAAACTTGAACAGGAAAGAGTGGTGGTGGGAGAACTGGAAGAAACCTGCTCCAGTTGAAGTTACTAGCTGAAGAACAGGGTAGATTTGAGCTACTTTTTTCCTGGTAGCAGCTGGGGGTGGGGGGGGAGGGAAGAAACCCTGAGCCCTGCAAGTTTCAGTGCTGTAAAGTGCCAGTGTAGACTGCATCAGTGCTGGTAGCTACTCCCCTTGTGGAGGTGGTTTTCTTTAGAGCACGGGGAGAGTGCTCTATGCTGCCCCTACACAAGCCATGTTAATATATTGCTGTGGCAGCACTTTAACATTGCCAGTGAAGACCTGGCCTAAGTTGAAAACAGCTCCTTGAACACCCAGAACCATTCTCTGGCAGGAACATTAACTATGACAGATACCTATTCCCTAAAGCCTAATATTCACCATTTCATTATTGTCCCTAGAATCATAGACTTTAAGGTCAGACAGAACCATTATGATCATCTAGTCTGACCTATACAATGCAGGCCACAGAATCTTACCCACCCACTCCTGTATCAAACCTGTCTTAAACCATGATTTGAGGACTTCTATGCCTGAGAACTTCTATGCCTAAAGACTTCAAGCTGCAGAGAACCTTCCAGCAAGTGACCTGTGCCCCACGCTGCAGAGGGAGGCAAAAAAACCCCAGGACTTCTGCCAGTCTGCCCTGGAGGAAAATTCCTTCTTGACCCCAGATATGGTGATCAGCTAAACCCTGAGCATGTGGGCAAGACTTACCAGCTAGACACCCATGAAAGAGTTCTCTGGTAACTCAGATCCCATCCTCACAAGACACTGGGAATGTTTACCACTAGTAGTCAGACTAATTAATTGCCAAAATTAGGCTATCCCATTATACTATCCCTTCCATAAACTTATCATGCTTAGTCTTGAAGCCAGATATGTCTTTTGCCCCCACTACTCCCCTTGGAAGGCTGTTCCAAAACTTCACTCCTCTGATAGTTAGAAACCTTCATCTAATTTCAAGTCTAAATTTCCTGATAGCCAGTTTATATCCATTTGTTCTTGTGTCCACATTGGTACTGAGCTTAAATAATTCCTCTCCCTCCCTGGTATTTATTCCTCTGATATATTTATAGAAAGAGCAATCATATCTCCCCTCAGCCTTCTTTTGGTTAGGCTAAACAAGCCAAGCTCTTTTGAGTCTCCTTTCATAAGACAGGTTTTCCATTCCTGGATCATCCTAGTAGCCTTCTCTGAACCTGTTCCAGTTTGAATTCATCCTTCTTAAACATGGGAGACCAGAACTGCACACAGTATTCCAGATGAGGTCTCACCAGTGCCTTGTATAACGGTACTAACACCTCCTTATCTCTACTGGAAATACTCTCCTGATGCATCCCAAGACCACATTAGCTTTTTTCACGGCCATATCACATTGGTGGCTCATATCATCCTCCTGTGATCAACCAATACTTTGAGGTCCTTCTCCTCCTCTGTTACTTCCAACTGATGCCTCCCCAGCTTATAACAATAGTTCTTGTTATTAATCCCTAAATGCATGACCTTGCACTTTTCACTATTAAATTTCATCCTATTACTATTACTCCAGTTTACAAGGTCATCCAGATCTTCCTGTATGATATCCCAGTCCTTCTCTGTATTAGCAATACCTCCAGCTTTGTGTCATCCGCAAACTTATTAGCACATTCCCACTTTTTGTGCCAAAGTCAGTAATAAAAAGATTAAATAAGATTGGTCCCAAAACCGATCCCTGAGGAACTCACTAGTAACCTCCCTCCAGCCTGACAATTCACCTTTCAGTATGACCCTTGTAGTCTCCCCTTTAACCAGTTCCTTATCCACCTTTAAATTTTCATATTGATCCCCATCTTTTCCAATTTAGCTAATAATTCCCCATGTGGAACTGTACCAAATGCATTACTGAAATCGAGGTAAATTAGAGCCACTGTATTTCCTTTGTCTAAAAAATGTTACCTTCTCAAGGAGATTGGGTTGGTTTGGCATGGTCTACCTTTTGTAAAACCATGTTGTATTTTGTCCCAATTACTACTGACCTCAATGTCCTTGACTACTTTTTCCTTCAAATTTTTTTCCAAGACCTTGCATACTACAGATGTCAAACTGACAGGCCCGTACTTGCCCGGATCACTTTTTGTCCCTTTCTTAAAGATAGGAACTATGTTATCAATTCTCCAGTCATACAGTACAACCCCTGAGTTTACAGATTCATTAAAAATTCTTGCTAATGGACTTGCAATTTCATGTGTCAGTTTCTTTAATATTCTTGGATGAAGATTATCTGGGCTCCCTGATTTCATCCCATTAAGCTGTTCGCGTTTGGCTTCTACCTTGGATGTGGTAATATCTACCTCCATATCCTCATTCCTATTTGTCATCCTACCATTATCCCTAAGCTCCTCGTTAGCCTCATTAAAGACTGAGGCGAAGTATTTGTTTAGATATTGAGCCATGCCTAGATTATCCTTAACCTCCACTCCATCCTCAGTGTTTAGTGGTCCCACTTCTTTCTTTGTTTTCTTATTTATATGACTATGCCTGGTTCAACTCGTAATAGTCCTACTGTTGACCCCTTGCAGAGAGCTTTCTCTTCTGCCCAGGTAGTTGCCTATGCCGTCCCCCCGGATCTACCTGAGCCTCTTTATTTTCCACTTACCATCTGCAATGAGCAAATAACAAAATGTTCAGATAAGCATCTCAGGAGTCAGCTGACTTGTCAATATTCCTTCAACCAGACCCAAATGAACTTCTAATTTTTCATCATGATCATACAATTTCCCACTTTCCCACTGAGAACTGTATGTATGCTACAAGATAAGGGATTGTGTAAATACATTTGATCTAGAATAGTATCTCTACACTGTTGATAGATCTTGTGACCTCTGAAATGCTGGCGTTGAAATCGTTCTCATCACCCACCTGAGCCAGCTTAGAAAAGTCCCCAGTGTATTAATTTTGCACTCACTTTATAGCTTAGGTTGTAAGGTCTTTTGGGTATGGGCTGCACTTTTGGGGTGTGTACAGTGCCTAGCATATTGGAGGTACTGCTAGAATACAAATGATGAAATAAGTCTGAGGAAGAGATCATCGCCTTTGGAATATGTCCTAGTACTACTGACTGCCATGAAAAAGCTTGATAAAATATAATAGAACATGCATATATGGCAGAGTCTAAGCAGCAGTCCTTTGCTTTGAGTAACCACCTGACAAAATTATCAGAGCTTCTAATATTTTGATCAACCTTTAGTTAAAGATCACATCTACTAAGCAACCTGTTTTTCTTTCAGAAAGTCATTTAACACAAGTTTCACTATACACTAGCTGCTGCCACCCCACTTCTGAGGAATTTACTTGATCTTCACTAACCTAACTTTCTCCAGCTAATGTGGATAATAGATACTCAATTTTAATTTCCTGTTGGGAGCAAGGACCCCTTTTTCTTTTGGTATGACTCCTCTTGAGTGATTGCCTTTAAACAAAATTTAAAAAAAATCTTAAAATTCCTTTAAGACTTTGGTGCCCTCCAGAGGCAAGAGTAGTGGCTTTCGATGGGTGGTGATTTCTACATATGTGATTGGTTTTATAGAGAAGAGAACCTAACGCTGCACAAGAAATCAACAGATGGGAACTCCCCAAAGTCAAACAAACCCAGGTATTTTATATTTTTACCTGTTGTTTCAAGGATGTTTTTTGTGTTTTGATCGTGTGTGTTTGTTCTAGCAATGACATTTTTTTGATTGGAGTGGGTCAAAGAATGAAAACCTTCATTTCAAAATAATTTATTGTATGACTTTAGGAAAAATAACCAACTTATTTAGAGTATTATTTGAAGGAAAGATAAGGGAAGCAGAGTAGTGGGGAGGTACCAGTGAAAGAGGAAAAAGCAAGATGGAGCAACCATACGGGAAGGGACATGGAAAAAGACAGAGACAATGGAAAGAGGATGAAAATATAGGGGGAGAATGACTGGAATTTTCAATGGATCCATATATAGTAACTTCAGAAAAAGTCAACTAGCACTTACTAACTGCTAAACAATCAAGTTCTGGGGGCCTTAACATTCCCTAAGACTTCTGGCTGTGAGTTGGTCTTACAAGGATTTTCTCAAGAGCTGTACCTTACGTCTCTCAATCTATTTCCTTCACAAACATTGCTGTTCTTATACCATGGCTTTTTATTTCCTCACCTCTGGTACATCTATTCACATTCTCTTGCCTTTAGTACACCTCTTCCATCTCTTACTCTTACCTGCCCTTCTCAAATCTCAATGGCTCTATAAATGCTTCTCTCTTACCAGAGCAATATCACATCGGATGGGGGCTGTTTTGATGTTTCTCAGCCTAGACAATGTCTCCTTCTGTGCTAAATGCGTCTTCAGTCTAGTACTTTTACAGATCAAGTGATAGTGCATGTAGGGGACAAATGAAGAGCAGAGGCCTCTCAGACAGGGAACCCAAAGACATTGGAATAAGGGCCCTCTGCTAGGGTTAGTACCTCTTTCACGACACTGTCCCTACACAGAGTTCTGCTCTGCTGTAGAAAGAAATCCTAGAGCTCCACTCTGTTGTGACTACAGTCCTGAATAAAGGATTCCATTTAGTTTGCTAAAAATAATATTGTGCATTTAACATGGAAAATGTCTAACCATCTTCCCTTTTCAGAGATAACACTAATTTATTTCTGGCCATTACTCCTTTTTATATCCATAACACACTGATCGATTTAAAATAAAAATGAAACCCCAGACATTTTGGGAAAATCAGATGAAGCTACAGGTTTGTGAACTTGTGTTTAAGCCTGAATCTGGAATCCACAATTCTATCCCTGACTTCAAAGCAGTAGGGAAGGTTGAAGACCCACTTGTCAATCTGTAGGCCTATCTGAGACAAGAAAGCAAACTTGTAGGTAAGAACAAAAATATCAGTTAAATTGTTTACATTTTTAAAATTATGTAAAAATATTCTATTTTAGTTATACAAAACAAATAGTTCATGAAAAAAAACCTTGCTTTGCTAATGAAGAACCTGATCCGGGTCCCTCTGATGTAAATGGGACTTTCGTCACTTCAAAAGGAGGAGGATTGACATCTAAATTTGTTTCAGTATGCTTTGAAAAGAAGCCTTTAAATTACACCTCTCTTTCAGTGTCTTAGTACCAAGCTTGATTAGGTTATTGCTCTTCAAATGCTACTGCATTTTAGGCCATCTATAGTTTCAGGAAGTAATTAATTCGTATCTAAAATCTTGGTTATTTCATCTTTCATATCCTTGATCTCAGTCTGAACTGTAGTTAAATTGGACAGTTTTTCATTCAAGAAAACAATTTCTTTCTCTCTTTGTAATATATCATCAACCAACCTCCCTATTCTTAATGTTAGCTCATTTATCATTGGTTCCAAACGGGCAAAATCCTTCTTTAAATTGTACACCTTGGGTTTTAAATCGTTTGCAAATGTAACTGTCTTCAGAACTTTTGCTCTGGTACTTTCCAGATTTAAAAACCTATCTGAATGTTTGTTGAAATCACCTCTCAGGTCAGACAATGTGATTTTAATCTGTTCAATTCTTTTTGCGTTATCAGAGGTAGAACTTCGTAGCTTTGCAGTACGGTCAATGCTACTTGTAAGTAGATCACCTATACTTTGTACTGTCTTCTTTTCAGCTTTATCTACTTTATCTTCTAGTGCTTGCAGAGAATCAGTCAATGAGGTCACATCTGACACTAGACCTGAAATACGTCTTATGTCAGTTTTTACTGTTGCAATCTTTAGAGATACATCTTTTGCTATAGAAGCTGTACTCTGCTCAACTTTTAAAACTGCATGAAAAAGAGTTGTTAAGTTCTCCTGCATTAGTTCTTTTTTTTGGATTATGCTCTTAGACCATGTTTTCATGCCATGGAGATCCTCTTGTAGATGTTTAACATGAGAAATTATTTGAGCAGCTTCCAGTTGTTCTATTAAGTCTTGAGTCTTTTCACACTAGAGGGAGATACAAATAAAAGTATTTCACAAGATAAGCACAAGATTTTAACTAATAAGTTCATGTCAAAACTGCAGTTAAGTTTCACTTAAATATCTTTCTGTTCTGAAATCTTAATCAATGGTGATGGATCCATGGACCTGGGTCTTTAAAGAACAGTATTTCTGCCACAGTGCATGTGTCCCAGACTTCCACTGATTAACTCCGTTTTTCAACATAAGTATAGGCAACAGGCTCATATGCATTACTAGAATTCTCCTTTTACTGTTATAACATAGATTCATAATTTTTTAAGGCTGGAAGCGTCCAGTATGATTTTCTGCTCTAACTTCCGGCATAGCATGGGTCACAGAACTTCACCTAGTAATTTCTGCATTAAGCCCATAACTTCTGTTTGAGCTATAGCATATCTTTTAGAAAGACATCCACTTAAAATAATTAATTGTGATCCATGAATTTTCTGTAAAGGGACTCTATCCTGTTTTTACTAGAGCAAACACAGCATAAAAAATTCTTGTGAGCATTTATGACATTCACATAACAAAAAGAAACAAAACAGAAAATATAAAGACTTCAAATTGAAAAATTAAATGATTATTCATTTGGGGCAAATTTTTAAACTATATTCAGCAAAATCCTTCAGAGGGAAAACATAGTTTAAACAGTTTCCTGCTCTTATTCAAAGTTATCTTAATGAGAGAAGATTCAATCCACTCTTGGGTTTTGTCTTAACAGATTTTTTTAGAAGATCTATTCCTGCTCTTCGGACAAACATGCAAAAGATGAGATGAGAGGAAAACCTTCTGCCATATACCGCTTTATTTGTGGGTGAGACAGGATACACTATGCAGACATGTTGATTACAAACAGGTATACTTTAGTCTGTAGACTATGATTTAGTTCTCCAGTCCAAGAGGAAATCCAGTTGGCATTTTCTGGTGTCCTCCCACTGGTTTTTCTTCATGCTGAAAAAAGGCTGGTTGCTATCAGAGCATGTCATGCTGCTTATGATGGTGAAACAAGTAGAAGGCAAAAGGAAGATGAGAGAGAACAGAATTGATAGCATGTAACACACAAGGGAGTGTAGGAGCAGAAATTTCTTAGGAAATGATCAGTCTGGTGTCTATACTATCTTGACTGGTCTGTTTGCAGCCTGGGTATACCATGTATCCCCCACTCCCAAAGTCATAGACAAAAGTGATGTTCATTTGCTGAGATCCCAAAATTTGAAGATGTCAAGGACTCTGAAGATATGAGGTTTTGTTTTGCCAATTTATGATTTCATATGAATATGTGAAGGTCATTTTGTCACTACCTTTCAGCCTAAAGAAACTAATTTTACACAAATCCTTATGTTCAGTTCTGTGCTTATTCTTTGTCATCAATTTTTAAATCAATGTAACAGTTTATAAGTCAAGACCATCTTTTGTCACCTTTTGCCCACATCAGAATGGGATCTGTCTTTTAAAAAGGTAACAAAATATATTCCCCCAACGTTACAGTGTAACGGTAGAAAATGGCTATCTATTATACAACTGAAACAGGACGCGCTTAGAGTTAGCAGACATTTTTATTTATAGTGAATCTTTGTCAAGGTGATTTACTATATGCCAATTTTTCTATTGGCCATCTCTTTCAAAAAATGTAAAAATGGACAAGATACCATGTATGTCAGACTCCTATTTATGGGCTCAAAACAGTATTAGTGTTAGTGTCTCCCTTAACACTGATAGTTGTACAAAAGGATGATTGGGGGCCAAGATATTTGTGTGCATATATTTTAAAGTATTTGTGCATTAGTATTTTGTAGCACAAGTTATGTAGATTGTACAAGGAACAGAAAATTGTTGATGGCACAACACTGTCTATACAGCAGTGTAAAATTGATTAATTGTGACAAAAAATGAAGGTGTCTGTTCTAAAGAGTTTACAATCTAGAGGAGTAACATGGATTAGAAGACAACAGTAAACATCTACAGCAGTTGACCTTAAGAGCTTACTTCAGGTAGGGCCCTGACCTCTCATTACAGCTACAAACGAGTATTTTGTTTTCAAACTTGCATCACTTGCTATTATACCCTTGTGGAGCTGACGTTGAAAATTAAGGCGATCTTTCCCTTGTCTGTAAAAGCACACTGTTGGGGTTATATGAATTATAATGATGATTACATTTGAGGCACACAGGAGCTGAATTCTGTTGCAAGCTGGAAATCCTGCAACTTGGATTGCACAGGAAAACATTCAGATAGGTTTTTATTGAATTAAAAGTTAAAATAAATTTGATACTGTAATTTTTATCTAATGTAATGATTGTGATTTTTAGTGAATATGGGCCCCATGTATAATTCTGACAGCTGTCTGCCAACCATTCTTGATTCAACTGACTTTTTTAGCACTAATGCTGACATTGTTTTTAACTTTACTTCTAATTATATCCACATTTAGTATCTTGTTCAACAGCTGCTTGTGTGATAAAACCCCAAACTGAAATTTACAGACTGAACTACCCTCTTTATTGTTCGTTCTATTAAATTGGTCATATGTATAGGACGTGGTTAATTTTTAGTGAACCCATGCCAGTGAGTATTACCCCACTTCATCCCTAATAAACTATTTAATGTACTTTTTATCCTGGGACAAAAGTCTAGTTTCTCTGGCTGTAATTACCATCTCATTTTCACAAATTCATACTTAGCAGACTGAAAAGGCCTAGTGTGAAATCCTGGCCTCATGGAAGTCAATGGCAAAACTCCTATTGATTCAGTGCAGGCAGAATTTCATCTCTCGTCAAGATCCTTAGTCATCCCCTGTGAACATAGGATAATTTGGTATAGCCTGTGATTCTCAAACTTTAAATTTTCAGGCAAGTCCATTGGTTTACTAGACTAAGAATTCTGTAACACCCAGTGCCCACTACTTTCTGTTCAACTGCGTATTCTAGCCTGCAATGGAATTTAGGTTGATCCAAACCTACAGTATAAAGATGCTGAAAATGAGATTTCAGTTCTTACTATTGTTAATGAAAAATAATTATATGAAAGAGAAAAATCTAAGTTGGAAAAACCAAACATATGAAAAGTATACAAACTTGTGTTTAATTGCAAAAATTCTTTCCCATAAAATGTTAAAGAAGAGAAGAGCAATCTACATAGCCAAGTAGATTTTGTGCCAGCTGAGGCAGAGAAACTTTGAGAACACACCTTTATTGCGTAGAAAAGTAAACAGATACAAAAGTGACCATCAAGGTATATTACATTTTTTTTTCTATTAAGGGGACAAACAGGTTTAATATGCCATATATGTGCAGCATTAACTCTTTATTAGCAGTCTATAAAAATAATCTCTATGTAAAATAAATATGTGAAAATTGAGTCCAGAACAGTTTCATGCATAGTTAATCCTAAAACTTCTATGGGCATATGCAGCTCACAAGGCCACTTATCATTTTGAATATCCCGAGTCTTAAATCTGAAGTAGTCAAAATGCGGTTTGTAGACCCAGTGTGTGAACACTTTGGGTATGTCTATGCTACAATTAAAAACCTGCAGTGGGCCTGTGCCAGTTGGAACAGGCTTGTGGGGCTCAGGCTAAGGCAGTGTTTAAGTGCAGTTTGGGCTAAGGCTGGTGCCTGAGGTGTGGGACCTACCCCATAGTGGGGTCCTAGAACCTGGGGTCCAGCCCAAGCCCAAATGTCTACACTGCAATTAAACACCCTCTTAGCCTGAACATTGTGAGCCTGAGTCAGCTGGCATGGGCCAGCTGCAGATGTTTAATTGCACTGTAGACATACCTTTGAGTTTTAAAATTCAGCCTATAGCTGCCCTCAACTTCAATATAAGAAGAGAGGCCTTTGCATACAACAAATCCCAGGGTGTAGTGCTCCAGTTTGATCTAAATAGATCTGTGAAGGCTACATTTCTGCATTTAAAATAATGGTGGCTATAATGTTCATGTAACTTAGGCACGTCTCTCTGGCTCGAGTAAGCTGCCAATGCAGCTCTTGATTGGGAGAAGTTTGAACAGTCTTGCCTCCTAAACACCTCCTGATAGCTGAGATTATATATTAGTTGTGTTTTGACTTTGGAATACAACAGTTTATATTGGAAGTCACATAATTTCTTTAGGCCTACCAGTGTGCCATTCAAAAGGAATGATTTATTTTTAAATGGAAGTTAGATCCTGTGTGTGAGTAGCACCAGGTACAAGTGCCTTACACAAGGACTAAAACCTAGCAATACTGCCATGAAAAGGGGTTAATAGATGGCACAAGCTAATTTCTTTTTAAATTAATTAAGGAAATATAAATGTCTTGGAATTTACTTTTTAACTTTTGTTTTTCATGAAAAGTTGGATCCCTATAGTTCAGCAATAAATTTAAGTAATAAAAGGTAGGAAAAATGAGTGACAAAAATAGTCTGTTTCAGAGAGTTGGGCAGGTATAAATGGGAAAAGGAGATTCTGGGGGAAGATGTGTTAAACCTGACAAGGAAATGATGCTAGTAAACTCACAAAAACTGAAATGATGGAAGGCTACTAACAATAATGTTGTAGTAAGGTTGAGAAGCATCTTAACTCTACAACTAGTCCTACAGACTTCAGTGACAGCGTTCATGCAGAATGGTGCCATTCAGTGTGAATAAGGGTATCTCAATTTGTGACAATGATATTAAGAATGTCAAAAGTGAAGTGTGGAGTGAGGAGGCCACTTGCTTGTTGCCAAGGAAAGGAAGGAGAGAGAGAGAAAATTAAAGACCAACTTTTGTATAATTCATTAACAAATATAAAATCTCAATGGAGAGGAGGGGATATTTTAGTAAAAGTGGTATGGTATTCTGCATTGCAATCTGGCGTTTTCAAAGCTCACCTGTCACCACAAGAGGGGACCACATTTTCTCATTTATACTGGTGGAATACTACTGAGTTTAAGGGGGCTTGTAATTATGTAGTTCAGAGGGGAATCTCGTTCAGCATATAGAAATTGTGTTAAATGTACATAATTTATTACCAGTAATCCAGAAGTTCTCCTATTCTGCTGTCAGTTTAAACTCAAAGAGCTGTCCTTGCAAGGACCCTTGGATTTTGGGTCAGCACCTAACTGTATTAGGGTTTTCTATATTGTGAATAATTATACTATCTATGCTTCAATGGAAGTAAAGTGTGCATCTCTCTCTCTCTGACAAACACACCCTTCCACTGAGGCATAAATATTAGGGTTTTCAAGTGATTAAAAAATTGAGATTAACCACACAGTTAAAAAATGTATTGTGATTAATTGCACAATTAATCGCACTGTTAATAGAATAGCCTTTATTTAAATAATTTTGGATATTTTGTACATTTTCAAATATATTGATTTCAATTACAATACAGAATATAAAATGTACAGTGCTCAATTTATATTTATGATTACAAATATTTGCACGGTAAAAAACATTTATCAATTCACCTAATACAAGTACTGTAGTGCAATCTCTTTATCATGAAAGTTGATCTTATGAAGGTAGAATGATGCACAAAAAATTACTGCATTCAAAAATAAAACAGTGTAAAACCTTAGAGCCTACAAGTCCACTCAGTCCTACTTCTTGTTCATCCAATCGCTAAGACAAACAAGTTTGTTTACATTTGCAGGAGATAATGCTGCCCACTTCTTGTTTATAATATCACCTGAAAGAGAGAATAGGCATTCACATGGCACCATTGTAGCCAGAACTGCAAGGTATTTATGTGCAGGATGCACTAAAGATTCATATATCCCTTCATACTTCAACCACCATTCCAGAGAACATGCGTCCATCCTGATAACAGGTTCTGCTCGATAACCATCTAAAGCAGTGTGGTCTGACGCATGTTCATTTTCATCATCTGAGTCAGATGCCACCAGCAGAAAGGTTGATTTTCTTTTTTGGTGGTTTGTGTTCTGTAGTTTCCAAATGGAGTGTTACTCTTAAAAGATTTCTGAAAGCAAACTCCACACCATGTTCATCTCAGATTTTGGAAGGCACTTCAGATTCTTAAACCTTGGGTCGAGTGATGTAGCGATCTTTAGAAATCTCACATTGGTACCTTCTTTGCGTTTTGTCAAATCTGCAGTGAAAGTGTTCTTAAAATGAACAGCATGTGTTGGGTCATCATCCGAGACTGCTATAACATGAAATATGTGGCAGAATGTGGGTAAAACAGAGTAGGAGACATACAATTTTCTCTCAAGGAGTTCAGTCAGAAACTTAATTAACACTTTTTTTGTTCAAACAAACATCATAAGCATGGAAGCATGTCTTCTGGAATGGTGGCTGAAGCATGAAGGGGGCATACGAATGTTTAGCATAACTGCCATGTAAATACCTTGCAATGCCGGCTATAAAAGTGCCATGTGAATGCCTATTCTCACTTTCAGGTGACATTGTGAACAAGAAGCAGGCAGCATTATCTCCCGTAAATGTAAATAAACTTGTTTGTCTTAGTGATTGGCTGAACAAGAAATAGGACTGAGTGGACTTGTAGACGCTAAGGTTTTACATTGTTTTATTTTTGAGTGCAGTTATATAACCAAAAAAAATCTGCATTTGTAAGTTGCAAGATAAAGAGATTGTACTATGGTACTTGTATGAAGTGAATTGAAAAATACTATTTCTTTTGTTTGCCATTTTTCAATGCAAATATTTCTAATAAAAATAATATAAATTGAGCACTGTCAACTTTGTTTATTGTGTTGTAATTGAAATCAGTATGTTTAAAAATGTAGGAAAACATCCAAAATATTTAATACATTTCAACTGGTATTTTATTGTTTAACAGTGCGATTAAAACTGAGATTAATCACGATTAATTTTTTAAATTGTGATTAATTTTTTTGAGTTAATTGCATGAGTTAACTGCGATTAAATTGACAGCCCCAATAATTATTAAAATTGTTGGCAGTAGAGAAAATAATAATATCTTTAGATGCAGACCCAAAATCTAAGGGTCCTAAATTTCTGAATTTAAATTGACAGAAGAAAACTTTTGGATTATTCCAGTAAGTAAAATTAGATCACAGTTACAGCTCTTTTTGGGGCACGTGTGTGTAGACTACTAGGATCTCCTGTATGGAATAGTATTGATGGACTTCTGGTCAAATTCTCTGCTCTCAATACATCAGCGTAAATCTGGAATAATTCCATTACATTTACCAAGAACAGAATTTTGTCCCCACAAAAGAGGTGTAATTGTGATCCAATTTTACTGAATGGAACCAAATTTATGAAACTGTTGGTTTTCATAGTCAATATGGTATGTCATAATCAGACTACAATTCACAGAACCTGCTCAGAAACAGGTTGTTAATTTTTCATATCTTATAGTGTAGCTAATACATAAGCATGAAATATAACTTTGCAAAAAGCTATAATTAGAAAAAATGAATGAATATAAAATTTAAGTACAGAATACTGTGCTTAAAATTCTGATTTAACATCCAAATGTTCTTTCATCTAAATACTTTAGTTCAATTTCATTTTAATAAAAAAACTTAATGAGCATTCAAGATAATCATAAAATACATGAAAAATAGTCCGTCTGTTCCCCCTACCCCATTACATTTGCTTTTTTTTCTCTCTAGTATAGTTTAAGCATGTAAGGTCTGATCCAATGCCAATAAAAATTAATGACAAGACACCTGCTATTTAACGTTTGTTGGACTAGTTGTTTTTGGTTATCGTTTGTTTATAAAGCCATTAACATAACTGAGCTATATTGTCCATACTGTCAAGTAATATATATGTATTAAAATGAGTCTGAATTCATTGATCATCACCCTGACTTTGTTCATTTTCTAGATTGTATTCTAAAGGTAGTACTTCTCTTGTATTTGAAGATAATGTAATGGCAAATACTTTTTCTTTTAAAACAATTATTTCATTTTGCAGTTTTAATATGCTGTTGTCATACTGCATGCTTTCAAGAACCGTTTGCATTTCCATTATATTTGACACTGTTTTCAGCATCTCATCTTCCATAGTAAACACCTGTATTGTCAAATCTTCCATTTTTTTCTCTATACCTATCAGCTCACTTGATACTCTAAGAATAGACTGAACGGCATTTTCAATTGTTGGCAAGTGGGTCTTGCATTCCTCAACTTTCGGTTCGTAGTCTGTAAGCTTCTGACTCAAATCTATGTCTCTGGCTAACAAAGTATTCTGCTCTTCTTCTAATTTTTCAACTGTCTTTGTATCCAACTCCAGCTGCTGTTCAACTCTAGAAAGTTCATCTTCTTCCTGTCTTTTTAATGTTTTAATATTTCTTATTGTACTGTCTTCTAAATCTTTTAACCTTTCTGAAAGAGACTTCATATTTTGATCAGCAGTATTTATATGGGCCATAACTTCAGTATGTATGAACTTTGCTTCAGATTTTAAGCTACTAGTGTTTGCATTCATTTCATCCAGGCTTCTTTTCCAGGAGTCCATAACATTTTGGAATGTGTCATTAATGCTTTGCATCTTTTCAGAGAATGTCTGCTCACTGTTCTGAATGTCTTGTATGATGTTATGGAGAGTGGACACTTCCTGCTCAAACTGGATCATCATAGAGATGGATGAGGTAGCTTCCTGCAGGATACTTTCGGAAGACTCAAGCTGCATTTGTAACACAAAACAATGTCCATGTCTACTTAATATTAGACTGGAAGAGCACTTATACAACTGGGAGTATAATATATACATAAGGCTCAGTCAGTCTCTTGGAGAAATCCCACCTGACTTGATACACATTTGCAATCTTCCTATTTACTCTAATAATTTATGTTTAAAATATTATTGTTCAATTTATTCTGGCATGTGAAAGCTATAAAGAGAATTTCTATAGCAGTTTTCACACATGTATTGTTACTTAGGAATTAGTAATTCTAGTCAATTTGTTACATGGCACCAGAGTTATTACATTCAAGTAATCTGGACCTCAGTTTCTATTTATAAAAAATGAACTGCCATAACTTATTGCTGTAAAAATATCGAGCAACAAACTTAGAACAAATACCTTCAAAATACAAGTCAAATATTGTGACCTAGAATTAAATCATACAATTAAGAGTATTACTAAAAGACCAAGTAATAAAGCGGTAGATCAGCAGTCTAGTGTCTCCACAATGCACTACCATAAAGGGAATCGGACACTGGGTTACATATTAGTGATTCTTCACTGTGTGAGCTAGCAGGAGATAAGAGCACTAGGAAAATAATACACTAAACTGAGGCAGAAGACAGGGTGAAATCCTAGACCCAGTGAAGTCAATGGGAGTTTTGCCACTGACTTCAATGGGTTCCACAATTTCACTCAGGGAGCACAGGAGAGTTTTGTAATACTCTTTGATTAACAGAGGAGCACAAATGAAGCTCTAAAGGGAGCATACGAATATTTCAGTTTAGAAACAACTGAAATAATCTTTACAACACAGTTTCAGGGAAGGGGAAAATTTATTCATGTTTTTCTGTATAATACATGCAATTATCCTTGGATAGCCAACCTTTGTTTCAATTTCCTCAATAGGACTTTCTTTTGTAAAAATATTATACTGCCCAAATTCTGCACTAGCAAGGTGAACTCATTTAAATCAGCTATTTAAATCACCAAGTGGAAGGCCTCAATTTAAATAATTGATTCTAATCAACTTTTCCATTTGTACTTCCTTTATTTTCTAAAGAAAGAAGCATTCCCATTGGTTGATATAACCTTTAATATCTATTTACAACTAAATAGAGCCTAGAGTTAGATGTTTTTCCCCTGACTTTTTCTTTACACAAAAAAAGCAGTTTTTAACTCCCAAGTTTTTGATAGAGGCTCATGGATTTAGCATATCCTTTTTTTATTTAAATATTATAAAATATTATAATAAGGGTAGGCCTCAACGTATTTCCTATTAAATTCAGAGTTAATTTTAAACAGATTACTTTTTTAAAAAGAAAACCTTCCTATAATTTAAATAGAAAAATCCAATTTAAATAAAAAAAACTCATTTTTAAAAAATCATTGATTTTTATCCAACCTGCACACACGAGGAAATTCCAAGTTTGCAGTCAGCTCTCTAGACTGAAGTGTACCTAGATTCAAATTGCATCCTATGTGACTGACAACATTTTAAGATCAATGCTAAAATGGCACTGTAGGCACTTGGTTTGCTATGCTTTCATCATCATCTCTACCATACAGGGAATGATCTTGGCGTAAAACTAACTCTTCCAACAGATGACACAACATTATGAAAGGAAAAGAACACAATGCTGCGAATCAGCAGTGTGATAAAAGAGAGTGGGGATAGCTCCCTTTTGTGGGCACCCAGCCAGCCAGTTGGCTATGGAATCCCTCTTGGTGGTTGTTCTCTACTTGCTTTACCTGTAAAGGGTTAACTAGCCCACAGGTATAAGGAAAGCAGTGGGCACCTGACTAAAAGAGCCACTGGGACGGCTAAAACTTTAAAAACTTGGGAAAAAACTTCCCTCTGTCTGTGTGTTGTGCTTCTCCAGGAACAGGGAACAGTGAGCAGTTATGCTGTGAGAAGCTGAAAGCCAGGTATGAAAAACCATCAGAGCATACCTAGAGATTGCTTATCTGAAACCCCAGATATGTATGTTAATTAGGGAATGTCTTGGAAGATGCAATTAGATTTATTTCTATCTCGTACTGGCTTGTGGATTCCTCTGTGCTAACCCCAAATGTTTTTGTTTTGCTTGCAACCTTTAAACTGGACCTCAAGGTTATTCTTGATGTTTAATTTTTGTAAGTGGGTTCTTTAAATCTAGCAAAAGCCTAAGTTCCAGATGTATTTTCAATAAAATTTACCTTTTTTTAAGAACAGGATTGGAGTTTTGGTGTCCTAAGAGGTTTGTGCATATGCTGTTTAATTAGTTGGGGCAACAACTAATTTTCTTTGTTTTCATCCTCAGCTCTTTTCCGAGGGTGGGAAGTGGCGGGGGGAGGGGGGAAGGGTGTGTGTGAAACGGCTTTGAGGATACCCCAGAGGAAGGAATTCCCAAGTGCACTTTTCTGCTTTCAAAGGGTTTTTTTGCACTTGGGTGATGGCAGCATCTACCCATCCAAGGTCAGAGAGAAGCTGTAACCTTGGGAGTTTAATACAAACCTGGAGTGGCCAGTATTACATTTTAAAATCCTTGCGGACCCCCACCTTCTGCACTCGAAGTGCCAGAGTGGGGAATCAGCCTTGACAAGCAGTTTTAAGATTTTAAATTAGTAGTATAGAAGACATAGACTGAAGTGGGAACAAGACCAATTTATCATACAAGAATTTCTGCCAAATTTCTTTAAAACAATACACCTCTATCCCGATATAGCATGACCTGATATAACACAAATTCGGATATAACGTGGTAAAGCAGCGCTCCGGCAGATCAAAGCAAGTTCAATATAATGCGGTTTCACCTATAACACGGTAAGATTTTTTGGCTCCCGAGGACAGCGTTCTATCGGGGTACAGGTGTATGTAGCTGAACTATGTTGAGAACTAAACTTCTAAATTGAGCCATATGAATTTCAGGGAGGACTTAAGTTTCTAGAAAAGAAACATTAGGGTACAGTTACTTAATATGCATGGTTAATGGATGGACAAATTTAAGCCCCAAATTTGACATACTTTAAGATTATAATCATCTGGTGAATGATGTCATACATATTCTAGATAAAAAAATAAAAAATAAAAAAATTGAGCACTTTGTAGCTTTGAAATTATAAATGAAAACAGTATTGAAGGTCCTGAAGAGATCAACAATGAAAAACAAAAATATAAGTAAAGGGAAACATTTTCAAGTAGCTATTTTGCACAGGATGAAATACTGGCCTTACTGAAGTTGATGGGAGTTACACAGTTGACTTCAATGAGGTCTGAATTTCCTTAGCAATGTTAGTATCTCAGTATAAGCATCCACTTGTTTGCATGCTTTTACTTATATAAGAGATATTAAGCAACATAGTCTTAAGAGTTCAGAACAGAACAGAACAGCAGCCAGATCTGATGGCCAATCAGATGTCCCATTGACTTTCATGTCAATGACTAAATAAACATTCAAAAATGGTCTCATTTCAGAGATATAAAATTGTAATTCTGGTCATCTAAAAATGTCCGTAATCTCAAAACACATTTGTTAACTTTGACTAAATAAATATGAACTAATACATTTTAGATAATGTTCAATATAAGTTCTCAAATTAAAATTCCAATTATTACCTTTTCAGAAATTAAGTTAACTTTATTTTCCATATCCTGGGATTTTCCAGCTTCCAGCTGTAATAAATGATACTTTTTTTCCATGTGAGCAAGTTGGCCTGACTGCTGAAATAAGAACCTGTAAATCATGAAAAAATTAGTGAATATAATTGGTATGCATTAAATGTTTTAGGCCTCAATCCTGTAAGGAGCACCACATGAGTGTAGGGGTTCTATCTTCACACAGCTCCCTGCATGATCAGAGCATTAGAAAAGAACAGGGCTTTTTTAACAAGTTTGGCCTGTCTTCATATTGGAGTTATAGGTTACCAAAATAAGGAAATGGACAAAAAATAATAATTTGCATTTAAAGTTTGTGTGAGAGAAAGTGTGTGTTCTACTCAATTAGCTATCACAAACCTACATAACCACTTCATTGTGACCTAATGTACATATGTGGGACAAAAAAGTACCTTCATGGGAAAGGAAGCCCTTAGAGAAAATTACTTTTTTAAATGGTTTAGCTGATTTAGGGTGACCAGATAGCAAGTGTGAAAAATCAGGACAGGTGGTGGGGGTGGGGGTAATAGGAGCCCATATATAAAAAAAGCCCCAAATATCAGGACTGTCCCTATAAAATCGGGACATCTGGTCACCCTAAGCTGATTAGATAGTCAAGTTAAACAAAATGAGATAATTGGGCCTTTCTTCTTAGACTTCTCAAAACCATATGTGGGAGCTCTGAATTAGGAAGGGCCAAGCTAGTCCTAATTTTGTGTTATTTTTAGCCATTGCTATTGGGTTGTGGGAAAGTCTGTATTGCTGCTGCCTATGATGTACCAGTTCTGTGGAGAAATAGAATTTATTCTCCAGGCTCTCAGTCCAGCACCTCTTTCAAGCATTAAATTTATCTTAAACAACAAAAAAATTAGTTAAAATTATCTTTTTTGGTAAGTTTCAGGGTTTTCAGTTCTGTCAAGTCAACAACTTAAACATATAGTAATAAAGTGGGTTTGACAGAATGTGCCCACGTCCACACGCTACACACTGTTGTAATAATCCTAGTACAAAGGAGGTTTTGTGAGGTATTATCCATAAGCTCATAATTTGCTGGTCAATATAGCCCTGAATATGCAACAGCATTGTTTATACTATTTTCCTATATTACGTTATTGACACGTGCCAAACCACAGCAGAAGCTGGCGAACAGGTCAGTCTCAAACAAAAGAATATGTGCTCTGCTTAAACAGAGTCTGCAGTAAACAGAGTCATCAAGCAGGAAGGGAGACAAAGGGAGTTCAAACAGGTGGAAAAATCAGCAGGGAATATCCTTACATATGCACTCTGGGCTTGTCAACACATACACCGCAGCAGCGCAGCTGCATGATGCTATCTATGCCAAAGGGAGAGCTTCTCCTGTCGGCACAGAAACTCTACCTTCCTGAGAGGTGTTAGCTATGTTGACAGGAGAAGCCCTCACATCTACATAGTGCTGTCTACACCGGGGGTTAGGTTGGTAAAACTGTGTTGCAATCCTAAGCGACGTAGTTATACTGACAAGTCTGTAGTGAAGGCCAAGCCTCTGTCTCCTGAATCTCAGCTGGAAATGTTTTCCAGAAGGAGGACTGACACTATAAAAAGGAGAAATAAATGCCACAAAAGGACCCCCTCCTCTCTCTTTCTATTGATTCACAACACAAGAAGGGACAAAGGAAGCAGCCATTAAAGAGAAGAAGGTGATCCTGGCCTAAAAAGTTTGGCCACTAAGACTGTTGAGGGCATGTAGTGAGAAAAACTTTGCTTTGAATTTAACCTAGTTTATTAAGCTGGGCATGAGTTGTGTTCTTTCTTTATTTTTCTTGTAACCATTTCTGACTTTTATGCCTCATTACTTGGATTCACTTAAAATCTCTCTCTTTGTAGTTAATGAACTTGTTTTACTGTTTTATCTAATCCAATGTGTTTAAACTGAAATATCTGACAATTTGAAATAAAAAAAATCATATTTTTACCTTAAAGAAATAATAGACTTAACATACTTGTATTGCCCAGGAGAGGGCTGCACAGTACAGGACATATATTTCTGGGGGAAATCTAAGACTGGGAGTGTATTGGGGTCACCCCGTACTATACCCCAGGCTGGTGAAAGCCAAGGTGTGGCTGGCTGGAACTCTCACACAGGCATAGCTGGTAGTGATTTACATGCTGGAGGCTGTTTGTGAGCAGTCCAGACTGGGAGTTTACAGCAGCAAAGCAGTGTAAAGAGCACCCCAGGTTACAGGGCAGGGGTAACACAGCTATTTATCTGTCTGGATTGTACTTTGGGTATGTAACAGTGTGTTAATACTCTACAGTCTTAATATAATGAGATTGCAGATGGGGACATGTAGGCAAGCAGCAGCACTATAGTTGAACCAGGATGAAATGGGAAACAACAGAGAGGGCCCTAACATGGCAGCAAAAGAAGCTTAATTTGCTGGAAGCTTATCAATCCCAAATCAAGATGGGGATAGTGCAGGCTGTCCAGGTATCCTCTTTTTTGAATCAATTTATGTAGAAGAATATTTTCTCTCACATATATTTTATAATGCATTATTTGTTACAATAATGTACAGCAATTAAAGTGAGAACTCCAGAACATTTGTAATAATGGACTGTTGAGACTGAGGTCTGGAGCGAAAACTAAGAAATTGTAATCAATACCTATCATAGATGTGGGACAGTTTAAGCAGAACCAAAATTATGCAATTTTTATTTTTATCTTTTTTAAACTGTGATCACCAGAACTGTACACTATTCTACTAATGTCGTATATAGTGGATTCCATTGTATATGACATGGACGAAACCAGAAAGAGTAAAATTGAAAGTGTGAAACGAACTGTATCCAGTTACCTTTAGAGGATCACTTACCAGGTCAGCAGTAGACAAGCAACAAGGGAAAGTAGATTTAAGGCTGTTTGTGAGTCTATCCAAAAGGAATTCTTACTACTGCTGCCGCTCCTGGGACTTGAGATTGTTCCATCACCGCTCTGCTTTTGTGGTTCTTCATTGTGCTTCTGTGAAGGAACAGCTTTCTTTCTTTGCTTTATGTCAGACATTTTAAGAAAGTCTTTAGGAAACAGAAACCAAGCAGAGATCTAGCAGAAGAAAGCAAAATGAGTTATGTTTAGCCCCTTCCAAATTAACAGAGAGACTTCCCAAAATACGCAGTTAGGCAATTGCACTAAAAATTAACTGCTTCCTGCCGATGTCTACCACACTGATGTTTATTCAGTTACATTAATCATTTTCAAGAAAATGTCACCATAACTATTCATTTTTCCATTATATAGCTATCCCCTTCCATACTTTCAGATTAGCAGAAATTGTCTAATTCTCCATAGCACTAAGACTATAGATTTAATGTCTTTTTTAAAAAAATGAAAGCTTAGATTCTAGATAAGCTGATGGCAATTGTCCAGGAAAACTTTCAGCTCCTTCAGGGTGCACAGGCATCTGGAATTTTCAAGATGTTCTTAAGATTACTGTAAGTAAAAGAGATTAGAAGACTTTTTTTTTTTTTTTAAAGACAGCACTATGTTTAGTCAGTTTCACTATTTCTCATGTTTGATCGACTAATTTGTTTTACTATTCTTTGAGTCTTTCACATGCAAAAGAGGAGAATAAACATTTAAGACACAGAAAATATGGGACTGTGAATCATCTTTGGGTCTAATTTAGGAATATTTCTATTATAACTTTTTATATACACCTCTACCCCACCATAACACGGATGTGGACAGCCTACCGCGTTATAGCTGAAACCCTGTTATATTGGGGTAGGGGCAGCAGGGCTCTGGCCACTGCTGGGAGCCTCAGGCCCTTTAAATCACTGGTGGAGCCCTGCTGCCACAGCCCCGGGGTAGGGGTGGCAGGGCTCCAGCAGTGATTTAAAGCCCCCGGGCCTCCCCACAGCAGACAGATCCCCAGGCCCTTTAAATCGCCGGCAAGTCCCACTGCTGCAACCCCGGGGTAGTGGCTGCGGAGCTCCAGCAGTGATTTAAATGGCCCTGTGCTCCCCGCAGCAGCCGGAGCCCCAGGCCCTTTAAATCACCAGCAAGCCCCACTGTTGCAGCCCCGTGGTAGCAGCAGCATGGCTCCAGCGGGGTTTAAAGGGCCCAGGCCTCCCCACAGCAGCTGGAGCCCCGGACCCTTTAAAGCGCCACCCAAGCCCTGCTGCCGCAGCCCCAGGGTAGTCGCGGCAGGGCTCCAGTGGTGATTTAAAGGGCCTGGGGCTCCCTGCAGCAGCCGGAGCCCCGGACCCTTTAGAGCGCTGCCGGAGCCCTGCTGCTACCATGTTATACATGAATCCGTGTTATATTGGGTCACGTTATAGTTCAGTAGAGGTGTATGTTCACCCATAAAGCAGGTTCATTATTTACTGTATACTCCTGGGAGCATTCTGTGCCAAAAAAATAAAAATTCTGCATGCGATATTTTAAAATTCTGCAAATTTTATTTGTCAAAATAACACTACATAATCACACCAGTTTCAATTATTTTGGTAATTTATTTCTAAACACCTGTCAGCAAGTATGTCTATAAAATACAGACACACAAAAATTCTCCCAGGAGTAGCGAGTTAAAGAAACCCCTATGACAACCCAGTTCCTGTTTCTCTGCCCCCTTTCCTCACCTCCCCCCGAGCCCAGCCGGGGGGGGGGCAGATACTCACAACCCCTCTCCCCCACACCCAATGTAACACTGCACCCCATATTCCTCACAGTTATATTATTGTGACATAATATTGTATTTTATGCAAGATAGGTCATGTGAGATATCATTGGAAAGGTTACGATTTATTGAATATGATTATCCTATTTGTATGCATGTATCATTTTTGTATCTGAAGTTAGGAATATTGACTATTTGTATTACAAATGTGTTTACACCTGGGGAATGCCAACTAGGGAAAAGATGTTCAGTCTAGATGGCTGACTGGGAAGAGCCAAATCAGGTTGATGAGCCATTAGGAGAAAACAACAGGCCCTAGAAGAAGCTTATCTCCCACGGGTGAGAATTTGCTACTCATATCCAATCCTTTTAGTATATTAAGCTTAGTTTGCGTGTTTTGTTTGTTTGCTACGTAATCTGCTTTGATCTGTTTGCTACTCCTTGTAATCAACTTAAAATCTATCTTTTGTAGTTAATAAATTTATTTTTTCTTTGTCTAAAACCAGTATGTGGGAGTCATAACTTGGGGCAGAAAGCTGTTGCATGTCCTTCTCCACATTGAGGGAGAGGCGAATTTCATGAGCTTACGCTGTACAGATCTCTGTGCAGCGCAAGATGGTATAATTTTGGGTTTACACGCCAGAGGGGAGTCCGCGCTTTCGTAGCTAGGCAGTTCCTTAGCTGTAGCATCCCTATGCAGACCTGATCACAGTATCTGTATGTACTGCAGCTGAGTGTGTCCTTACCTGTATGTGTGCTGGGAGAGGGCTAGGCAGGCTGGTCACAGCAGTATAGTGTAAAGGGAGCCCATGTTGGTGGGGCTTAGTGGCACCCCAGGGGGAGAACCCGTCACACCTAGCTGTGGGGGCCCCCAGCCAATACACCTAAACCCCATCCCTGCAGAGCCTAGCTGCAGGGTGCTCCTAGCCCAGAAAGCCGCACTCCCTCCCACCAGATACCCGCATCTCCTTCCCCCTCAGACCCGCCACTTGTGCCCCCCAAGCACAGGGATCCAGAGGGAGAAACAGCCTGATGCTCGGTCCCAGGCTTGCATGGAGTTTCCTGCATGCTGCCCTCTCCTTCCTTCAGGGCATGCTGGCAACTGCAGCTGTGAGGAACTCTCTAGCAACCTCCCCCTCCCACCAGCAGCGTCTTCTATGTGTGAACTGGGGTCTGCTGGGTCCAGTACCCCCTAGCTGTACTGCAGCCCATTTCTGTGGGGGTAGGGAGGAAAGGAAATTCTGTGCATACATAGTTATGTCTCTACTTAACAGGGTGTGACACTTTACCATATTACAAAATGAGCAGCATCACAGCTATGGCTTATTGTTTCTAATGATCTTATCAAACTGAGTGAATTACACATTTAACAGACCAGTCAAAAAAAGTGGACAGGGGTGCACATTTTTTTCTGCAGGTGGATGTATTTTGAGTATCAAATAAATGGTAATCAAATATCTATTTGTTCTCCATTTTGCTGGGTATGTAACTGGTGCATTAATATTTCCATAATAAACTCCTGTATTTTTGAGGCATTCCCCTAGAACTGGACTATTTTTCTTTTTCCAGTGAGAAATTATTAGTACTGTAGAAGCTACTAGCAGATGAGAGTTTAATTCTTCATTTCCTTTTGTGTGACTGTTTATTTTAAAAGCTGGTTTAGAAATAAGTCACCTTTTTCAAGTCCAATATCTCAGATATTTTTGGAGGCTAAAGGCAAGTCCTGTTGGGTTTAGGCAGGAAGCTGACAATCTCCACTTTCCAATGCAACAAAACTCATGTCTAGACTCTCACGATCATGAAGTATTAAAACAGTCCACTTTTGAATCTAGAAAAACCTCAGTAAATGACTTAGAACTGACTCTCATCAATCATAGAATTTGAGTTAGAATTATTTTTTAGGGGAAAATTTCATCCCCCCCTGACTCCAGCCCCAGGTCTTTGCTGGCAGGACCAAGTACTGATTTTGCCCCAGATCCCTGAGTGGCCCCCTTAAGGACTGAACTCACAAGCCTGGCTTTAGCAGGCCAATGCACAAACCACTAAACTATCCTTGCCCCAAGTAATATCAAATAGCATCCTGAAGAGATGTTTTCTTTAGTTCTTGGGGGCTACCACATGAGGAAAGGCTCCTTTTTTATTTGACCAGGGAGTTAAATCCTGAACTCTCAGATTAAATGTCTGATGCGCTACCACCTGAGTTAGCCAAGCTCACACATAAATCCATATCCATAAATCCGGTCCATAACCATGAATAAACCTAACCATTGTACAGCTATTCAGATATTTATTTACTTCATTTGGTACTTCTTAAGGACTAAGTCCATTAGAAATATGAAGCTTAAAATAAATGTTTGTGAGTTACAAAAATGCAAAGAAGTGTCCCTGTGAAGCATGAAGAAAACAAAAAAAATCCCCTCTCACAGCACAAAAATGTCAGAACCGATTTTCTTTAAACGTGTAAAAAGTTGCTTTGGGCAGAGAACAAGAAATTTCAAACCAAACCGAATTTCGGAAGGAAAGTGAAAAGTGACAAAATCTTTTAAGACAAAAACAACCCCTCAGCTTCAAGGAGAGCAACGGGCTCACGGGAATGCCGCGGGGAAACGAGCCATTCATTGGGCTGAGCCTCTTCTGCTGAAAGGTGCCCCGCAGTCACCAACGGCCCCGCCGCCCCCCAGCACCCTCCCCTCACCCCCGGGATCGCCCATCGCTCCTTCCCCAGCTCCCCCCAGCCCCACTGCGGGCACCCCACAAAGCCACCCCGCTCCCCACCCCATCACTCTCCCTTCGAGCGCCCTCACCGCCCAGTGCCCCCGGACCCGTCCCCGCGCTCCCACAGCTCCCTTCCGCTGCACCCCGACTTCCCTGATCCCCGTTACCTCTAGCTCGGGGAGGCTGGGCGCGGCGCAGGACAGTCCGGCTCAAACAAACTTCAGCCCTGGGCACGCGCCCCTGGCGGCGGTTGCTGCTCCCCGCAGCCTCGGGCGCGCCACGTCAGGCGCGTGCCCGCCGCTCGCGCTCTGGGCGCGTCTAGCCAGCGCGAGCCCCCGGCGGCTAGGGATGGGGGTGGAGTCTGTTGCTTTGTGCCGCGGCCACCCATTGCTGGGGATTGGGAGGCGCCTAGCGGGCTGCCGGCTGTTCTTCAGTCCCGGCCTTCCGCCCCCTCTGAAGGAGGAAGTGGCCGCTGGTTCCGGGGCGCCTCTCCCCGGGCTGGCGGCGCCGTGCCTACCCGTGCCCCATCCGGCGTCCGAACCTGTTGTTTTGAGCCGGCGCCGGCCTCCCCGAGACCCTCTCCGCGCGTCGCAGGGGCTGCCGGCCAGGTAAGCGCGCGCCCGCCCGCAACTACCCCGGGGCCTGGGGAGGGGCACGGGCGGGGTGGGCTGCGAGGATGCAGCGGGCTTGGCCTCCCCCACTTGCCGCTCTGGCTGTGAGTGTTTATGGGGCGGGTGGGGGGGCGGGATGAAGTGAGCCGACGAGCTTCATTTTTCCGTTGGTGCCTTAGCCTGGCGATCAGGGACCCCGTTGACACTCGCCGGGCGCCCAGGGACCTGTGAGTCGCGGGGCCCGGCGGAAGGGAGCGACCCCCGGGGAAAGTTGTGCGGCCGCGTTAAGTTTCGTATTTCCACGACTTGCCTGTAGGAGGCGTGAGACCCTCTCCGTTGCCGAAGCCAGCCGGGCGAAGCTTCTGCAGCGGCCAAACGCCCCTGGAGTTCGATGAGGTAGGGGCACCTGGCAGGTGCTGGGCTAGGGTGGGGGTGTTGCCGAACTGTGCCTGGGAAGTCGCCTTTGTTCTTTTGGGGCTGGAGGATGCTATTGATAGGCACCTTTGAAGCTGAAGTGGTCCCACTGTTATATGGAGATTGCATAGCAGTTGTTGTCGTCTTTGTAAATTATCTCACATGAATCGTTAGTGCCTGTCTGGATATGCATTTGAATTCTCTTTATATTTTGGAGACAGTTTTTCTTGCCTGGATATTTTTTTTCAGTCTGAGTTTTATTTTAGTTGGAGTTCTGCTTCATGTATATGTAATTAACCCTTGAGGTGGTAATCACTTGCAAGAAAATGCTGGTTGGGTTTTTGTATTACTTCAGTGTATTTATTATACATCAGAATAAATAGGAACTATTTTGTCTTTATTGGACAGTTGTGTATTCTGTTTAGTACGTGCCTGATTTCTTCCCTAAAAGCTGGCATAATAGGGAGATCTAAGTATTTGAAAGGAGATCTATCTCCTTAAGGAGACTTAGAACATATATTACTATTTACTTAATTAAATTAAATTAAATTATTGTTTAATATTATTTTTTAATTTAAAATAAGTAGTTTAGGCCCGAACTTTGATTTAAGAGATTTCATGATTTATTTTAAACACATTTATGTAGTATTGAAAACCAAAGGGTGGTACGTTGTGTTAATGTAGGGGGAGCCTGTAGCAACAGAATTTGTCAGACCTGAGTAGACCAGTGATGAATTTACTTCAGTGCTGCTGCCTCTGACAGTGTCCAGAACCAGATGTTTCAGAGGAAGGTTTAAGAAACTCCATATATACTCCTGGGGGAATTCTGTGCCACTGTGCATGGGCAGATTTCTTTGTTTCCCTGCAGAATAATAGATTCTGACTGGGAAGCAAAGGGCAGCTATGAGAGGAATCACATGTCCCTTCCCAGCTGCCATCTCAAGCACAGGGCCATCCTTCGGCATATGCGGCATACGTTGCTGTGTAGGCCACTACTAAATTTGGGGCACCACCGATGGGACAGGACACCAGCATGACAGTGCATTCTGAGGGAGGGTACTGATTGCTGAGGTTTCTGGGAAGGGGTGGGGGAACTCACCTGAGTGTTACTTTCTCCCCACCGTGGTGAGGTGGGCTGGGTGGCTCTGGCGGTATCCTTTTGCTGCCCATCATAACGTGTGTGTTTCTCTCCAGACCTCTTCCCACCCCATGCAGGGCTGGGTGTGGTGCAGGAGCTGCTCGGGCTGGCTGCATGCCAAGGAAGTGAAAGTGACTCACTTTCTCAGCAGCCAGCCTGAGCGCTTCTGCTCCAAGTGTCAGCACGGACTGGATTTGAACGCACACAACTGGCTGGGTTGTGGAGCACATCTCTCGCCCGGTGGGCGTGGTGGCCTGGCAGTGATCCATCCAATCCAGAGGGAGGTGCCTGGGGCAGGAAGAGCTGCCGTGGGTCCTGCAGCCCCGAGATGCCGCACTTCACCATTGTCTGCGGTGCCGATGGCGGTGCCCATTGGCGTGACCTGACCTGAGGGGTAGCTGTTGCCACTCTGCACCCCAAGGGGTGCCCCCAGAGAAGCAGGGAGCACTTTCTCCTCTTCCTGGGAAGAGATTGGGAACAGACACCATTAATATAATGCATTCTCTCAACCGATTAGTTTGATCTTTGCCTTCGTCCCCATCTCTCCCACTTTAGAGTAACTTATACCTTGATCCTGCAGTGAGGTTTGGTTTGGGTGCAGGGGTTTCTTTAACTCCCTATTCCTAGGAGAATCTTTTGTTTTGGGCGCTTTAACTTTGCCAAACATTTGGGCTGAAATTTTCCATACTGGGTGTCTGCCTAAGGCTGATTTTTTGGTTCCTGAAAATGCGATTAGGGAAAGTATGTTGTTTGCTGATGTTAAAAGAACAAAATCACTGAAATTTATTTAAAGAAGCTCAAACACCTCCATGCTTTGGAGAAGGGACTTGAATTTTGACCGGGGCAGTGGAGGGACTTGCCCTGTCCTGCTGTCAGGGTTGTGCCTTTTGCCTTTCCTGTGAAAATTTGTCCAAATCATAAATCTTCGAAAAGTCTCAGTTTGTACATGCTTAGGAGAGGCTTGGTAGAATTTGGCAGCTAAATTCTCAGAAGATTCCATCTGCACTGAGCATACTCCATCCCACACAACTCATGTCTGCAACTTGACTGCTCATGCACCATCCCTGTAGAGCACCTATTGAGCATGCTCTATTCTGGGTTTGCAAGAGCTGAACGAGACTTTGTTAGCAATTTCTCCTTCTGCTATGGTACCAGGCACAGGAACTGAGAACAGGGAGACTGAGAGCATGGGAGAGAAGATGCCTTTTGCTGGCACACAGCTAGCATGGAGTGGAAGAGGAAGCAGCCTGACTCAGATGCAATGGTGGGTGGAGGAGTTGGAGCAGAAACCAGAAGGGTCAGATAGGAGGTTGGGGGGCATCAGTAGGAGCAGGGTGTGTGTAAGAGGCAGGCATTGGAAGAGAATGGGGAGGATAGGAGCAGGAGACAGGATTGATGGGGAAATGGAGTGGGGATAAGTTAGAAGTTAGGTAGGAGTTGGGTGGTTGGGAATGGATAGAAGCAGGAGGTGGGATTTTTCCCTGTGTTTCCTTAATCTGTTACAGTCATCAGCCCATCTGGACATAAGCATCTGAGCATCTTGGAGAGAGGATAATATGAAAATCTTTATATAGTGTTCTCAAGAAACACCAGTAGTAGGGTGAAATGTTGGTTGCTTGTGTACTTTCTAGTAAGAAGTAATTCGTAACATGAAACTAACTGAAGATCAGCTATATTTCAACTGAAGTTAATGTTGGGAATACTGTTGCCACTTTTCTTAAGTTACATTCTATAAAAGGAAATATATTTTGAAATTGATTAATTTCTTGACTAGCTCATGTTCCCGTGCAAACTTTTTCTCCACTGAAGAAAAATGGATGTGAAATCTCGAAATCATTTGCTTCTGAATCATGAAGCATTGGTAAGAGACATCAAGACCTCTTACATTATGGATCATATGATTGCTGATGAAGTACTAACATTACAGGAGGAGGAGAAAGTAAAAGCACAGGTAAAATACAAATCTTCTTAATCACTTTCCTATTCCCAGATTGCTCAACATGTTTTAGAATACTCGTTTGAATAGTTCTCTGACATCTTAGGCCAGAGATGGGCAAACTTTTTGGCCTGAGGGCCACATCAGGTTTAGTAAATTGTATGGAGAGCCGGTTAGGGGAGGGAGTCATGGCCTGGCCCCCACCTCCTATCTGCCCTCCTCCTGCCCCATCCAACCCCCCTGTTCCCTGACACCCCCCCCCCGCGCCTGGGACCTCTGCCCCATCCACACACACCCACTCCTTGTCCCCTGATCGCCCCTGGACCCTTGCCGCCCCATCCAACCCCACCTCTCGTACCTGACGAGCCCCCACTGGAACCCCTGCCCCATCCAACCACCCCTTCTTCCTGTTCCCTGATTGCCCCCTGCTGCCCCATCCAACCCCCACCTCCTTCGTGAATGCCCCCTCCAGGACCCCTGCCCCCATTCAACCTGTTTCCCTCCCCCCCAACCTCCCTGACCCCTATCCACACCACCACCCCGAAATCCCCTGCTCTCTATCAACCCCCCCGCCCCCTTACCACGTTGCCTGGAGCACCAGTGGCTGGCGGCGCTACAGGCACGCCGCCTGGCTGGAGCCAGGCCACACTGCTGCCTTCACCACACAGCACAGAGACCGGGTCAAGCCGGGCTCTGCAGCTGCGCTGCCACAGGAGCTCACAACTCCGCCATCCAGATCATTGCGCCGGTGGCGGAGTGAGCTGAGGGCACAGGGGAGAGGGAAAAGTGGGGGAGGGGCCAGGGCTAGTCTCCTGGCCCAGGAGCTTGGCGGCTGACAGGATAGTCCCGCAGGCCGGATGTGGCCCGCAGGCGGTAGTTTGCCCACCTCTGTCTTAGGCCATGATTCAGCAAGGTACCTAAACTTGATGTGGGACTATTTACATACCTTAAATTTAGGTGTGTGTTTGAATTCGTTGCTGAGTTAAAGTCTTAATGCAGGTCCATTATCTGACCTGTAATAGCAGCTAGTGTTCCTGGCAATAAGAAGCACTGTCCTTAACTAGCCAAGTGTTAGAACTAGATGACCTAATATATCTCCCAATTTTTGTGATTGTATATAAAAAATTTTTTTGTTTGTTTCTGTTAGACTACACAGAAAGAACGAGCTGCTATGCTAATAAAAATTATTCTTGCAAAAGATAATTACTCATACATATCCTTCTATAACGCACTGCTTCATGAAGGGTACAAAGACCTGGCCGCTCTTCTTCAGGATGGGATCCCTATTATATCCTCTTGTAATGGAAATAAGTCTATGGATGGAGTTACTTCGTATGGTCAGTATAATGCTTGCATTCTCTATTCTTGAAGATAAAGAAGAGTAGTTATTAAAGGTTCCCAATCCTGCTGGAAAGGTATAACTAGAGGGGTTCCGGAGGGGTCTGTTTTGGGACTGGCTCAGTTCAATATCTTCATCAACGACTTAGATATTGGCATAGAAAGTACGCTTATTAAGTTTGCAGAGGATACCAAACTGGGAGGGATTGCAACTGCTTTGGAGGACAGGATCATAATTCAAAATGATCTGGACAAATTGGAGAAATGGTCTGAGGTAAACCGGATGAAGTTCAATAAAGACAAATGCAAAGTGCTCCACTTAGGAAGGAACAATCAGTTTCACACATACAGAATGGGAAGAGACTGTCTAGGAAGGAGTATGGCAGAAAGAGATCTAGGGGTCATAGTGGACCACAAGCTAAATATGAGTCAACAGTGTGATACTGTTGCAAAAAAAGCAAACGTGATTCTGGGATGCATTAACAGATGTGTTGTAAACAAGACACGAGAAGTCATTCTTCCGCTCTACTCTGCGCTGGTTAGGCCTCAACTGGAGTATTGTGTCCAGTTCTGGGCACCACATTTCAAGAAAGATGTGGAGAAATTGGAGAGGGTCCAGAGAAGAGCAACAAGAATGATTAAAGGTCTTGAGAACATGACCTATGAAGGAAGGCTGAAAGAATTGGGTTTGTTTAGTTTGGAAAAGAGAAGACTGAGAGGGGACATGATAGCAGTTTTCAGGTATCTAAAAGGGTGTCATCAGGAGGAGGGAGAAAACTTGTTCACCTTAGCCTCTAAGGATAGAACAAGAAGCAATGGGCTTAAACTGCAGCAAGGGAGGTTTAGGTTGGACATTAGGAAAAAATTCCCTAACTGTCAGGGTGGTTAAACGCTGGAATAAATTGCCTAGGGAGGTTGTGGAATCTCCATCTCTGGAGATATTTAAGAGTAGGTTAGATAAATGTCTAGACCATCCCTGATAAGACAGTATTTGGTCCTGCCATGAGGGCAGGGGACTGGACTCGATGACCTTTCGAGGTCCCTTCCAGTCCTAGAATCTATGAATCTATGAAAAATCCTAGTTTAATTACTATAAAATGAGTAAGTATATTGCTTCAAGTACTGCTTCCTGAGACAGTTTGATCTGGTATGGCGCTAGCCAATGTTTCCATATTTCATCTGGCACATGGGATGGGGAGAGAGTGGTTTTATCTGAAATTGGTACAGTTTCATGTCCAGTAACTGTATTTTAAAAAATGTACTGTTTATTATTATTTAAATGAAGGCCTACATGTCCCACATTTCCATTTAAATCCAAATACTTGACTATGAAGTGGTAGTCAGGAGGAAGGCCTTTCCTGTCAGCGTGTTTTAGAGAAGCTGAATCTGAGTGTGGAAGTAAAACTCTGAAAATCTCGTTCTTCTTGGAAGCTTATTTCCCACCCACAAAACTTTCTTTTATGTTTGTTTAATACTTGGGCCATACAAAAAAATTGGTTCAAATTTCTTATCTACCAGAAGTGGATTTCTTTTAATTATAGACTTCAGATTATCCTAAATGCATTCCTAAATTGACATAAATATCTTGTCTGCAGTACTTGTGTTCTGTGACTGATGTGAAAAGAGGTGGTGGTTTCTGAGCAGTTTAGTGGCACAAGCATTCTTATTGCATTTGATCAAATGTGTCATCAGCCTTACTGCAGCTTTATTGATTGTCTAAGTCTAAAAATGTGTAACGAAGGGTGTCTCACCCTTTACCCCAAGGGACCAGTCCTCTAGCTCACAGTAGAAATGTAGTCATTGGCATAGTAGTGAGAGAAGAAGCTGATGCCTGTTTTGTAACCTTTCCACTGTTCTGGGGACAAGCAATGGATTTCAGCAACTGGTGATCCAGTACTTTTTATGATGCGGGGAGGGGGGAGTTTTGGGTTGGTTTATTTATTTATTGTGTACGGTGGTAAGTTTTTTGTTGTTTTTTTTTAAAGAGCTGGGGGAAAATCACTTAGAAATTATTTCTGTTTGTGTATATATATATTTTTTTTTTTTTTACATTTCAGTGAGGACTGTCCTCTGTGAAGGTGGAGTACCACAAAGACCAGTTGTATTTGTTACTCGTCCAAAGCTGGTAAAAGCAATTCAACAGAAACTGTACAACTTAAGAAGTGAACCAGGTTGGGTTACTGTTTATGGAATGGCAGGTTGTGGGAAGTCTGTTTTAACAGCAGAAGCACTACGGGATCACCATCTCTTGGAAGGTACAGATGCCTATTTTTTATGCGCATACCAAATTTTCATAAATTATTATAGAGCCTAAGTCCCATTGCAGGTAAATAGGATTCAGGCTTCTAAATGATTTGGGCATTTCTAAAAAATCTCATCCAGTATTTGTACCTCTGATCATCATCTGATTACTCTAGGATCATTGGATATTGCTGTAATCCATGGAAAAAGGTCCCCAGAGTAACTTTCCGTCCCGGATAGTATTTTAAATAAGGACATAAGCAATTCACTCTTACTTTGGTGATGTACAAATGTATTTGGATTTAGAATTATGGACGTATTTTATTCACATTTCAAAATATGTTTATCTAGTTTGACAGCTGCTTATCAGAGTCTAAAATTTATTCCCATCTTAGCTATATATAAAGTAATTTATTGACATAATTTTGCTTGTATTTCTCACTCATAGAAAATACATGTTAACTAAAAATATGAATTTTAACTTTGCACCATCTTACTTAGATTGCTTCCCAGGAGGAATACATTGGATTTCTATTGGAAAACAAGACAAGGCGGGGCTCCTAATGAAACTCCAAAATCTTTGTAGTAGACTAGACCAGGACTTCTCTCTTTCACAAAGGCCACCACTTAATATTGAGGAGGCTAAAGACCGCCTTCGTCTGCTGATGCTGCGCAAATACCCCAGGTACTTTTAGTGGGATAAAAGGTGTGTCGGTGGAATTAGGCTATATATAAAAAAACCATGATCTTGGTCAAGTTGCTTTTTGTGACTTGTCTTCAAAACTTGTAAAATGAGGTAACACCATTGTCACACTTTAAATTCTTTCCAGCCTAGCCTTCGAATAGCCTTGGAGGTAATGCTGTAGATTGTGAGGAAATGTTATGTAAGGCAAAACTGGAAAGATTGTCAAGAAGTTGGGTTACTCTGAAACATGTTATGATTCTCAAATGAAAGTCCCTATATCAGGATTTCCCAGACTGTGTGTGGTGGGTTCATGAAGGCATGCAAAAACTGAAATTACATACACAAAAATGTAAAAGGATTTATAATGTACACTATGTAGTAGTATATTCTTTTTAGATCAACTTACTGTTGTAAAGTGAGAACTCTTGCCAATGTTTCAGTGTAGACTTGTCCTGGATGTTAATATGTGTGTAAATATGAAAATTCTGCTGTTAAAATCATGTTAAACATGTAACTCTGTGGTGGACTTTATGCAGAACAGTATACTTCCCATTAAACATGTACACCATGAAGTACCTATGCACACAGACTATGATAAAACGTGTCATTAGGAACACCAGACACAGTGTTTGTGATTGTTCATAACACCCCAGGGCAGTTCTAAGCCTTACCCAACCATGTTGCTTTCGTTGTTCAGTCTATGTTGGAGATTAGTTCTGGCTGTGGGATGACGTGGGAAGAGGAGTCCTTTTGTGAAGATGAATCTTTTGTGAAAAAGACAGTGATAGGTTATTCCAATGATGGTTCAGAAGGCAAAAAGAAAACATAGAAATACTACATATGGTTTCTCACTAGTTGACTTGAAACCATAGCTTGTGGTCAGATCTGAAGTATTGGCTGCTAAGAATGTGTAGTCTTTGAAGTGGTGGTGATATTCAGAAACCAAATATCTGTCACTGAAAGATAAACCAGAGGAGAAGTCAATAAGATTTAATTGTTCCATCAAGAAATTCCCTTCAGATGTCTTGCATGTGTCACCCAACAATGTAAGGCGCATATCATTGCAGAAAATCTTATTCTTCTCTAAGCAATAGACTTGGTTTCAAAAGTTGTTGGTTCTTAAAAGGTTCTTAAAGTGAAAGTAGTACTTTATTCAAATAATAATAATTTTATGTCATAGTAATGATATGGCTGAGTATATCCAACAGCCCAACTACTTTCAAACTTCAGGAAAAGTGACAAATCAGCAATTGACTTGAAATGTCAACTAATACCTCTGGTGCTGCAGAGCTTCTAACATGTTTGAGATATGTTTCTGATTGTACTGAAGACTTGCAGTTCTGTAGAGCAGTGCCAGAACAAGCACTGCTCTACAGGAGAGGTATCTAAAAATGAACTTTGAGGAAGCAGTCAGACACTTATATATTTAGTTGGAGTAGTAATATTGCAAGCTCTGTTGATGGTGTCAGGCAGAAAAATAGAGGGCTGTTCACACACACTGTTTCATATGTTGCCAGATTTTTGTTTCCAAGAAAATGCCTGAACATTGATGTGTAGTCCTCCATGAAGCTTCTATAGTAATGAGCTTTGGTGTAAGGGTCATTCCGTGAATTCTTGACTTTTTTTCTTTTTTTTTACTTTGTGATGACAGCAACTCCTCCTCCTTGTTGAAGTGAGAGAGGTTTAAAATGTGAAGTGCTATCTTGATTCTTTCAAATAAGAGAAGTGCAGATTTTTATGAAAGATGAGCAATCTCCCCTTGTTGACATATTCCATAATCAACTTTAGTGGCACACTTAACCTGCCTTTCTGAAATCTTTGGTCACTTAAACTCATTTTTTCTCACTAGCAGCAGAATTTGAATATTCAGTTCATGCATGACAGGATAGATATATTCCCCAGAAAACTTGGATATTGGTTAGCGTGCCACCTTCGGCACACATGCCATAGGTTCCTTCCTGGATTGTGCTTGGGATATGGAAGGGACGTTTGCCCATAAGACTTGCATTTAAATGTATACACTTTGATACTTTAGATCCACATGCCATACTTGCCATACTTGCCATACTTGTGGCATAGGTTGCCTTGGATATTGGTTTTCCTGAGCACAAAGAGGGAGTTTGGAGTTGTTTCCTCATAGTCCCTCAATGAGGTCTGAAACAAGGATGCAGTTGGTATCCACCAGGAATTTATAAATCAGCATCTCGGGGAACTTCAGACCCACCAGTGAAACTATTTCCTGATTGTCCATGGAAGAGAGAGAGTCATCACCAACCCGTTTATTCAAGGGGCTGTTGATCTGAGAGCACTAACAAAGCCTTTTAAAGACAAATTGACAGACCTCACCTAGGACTTGATGCTACAACTGACTTTCTGTAGCGAGGAATTCAGAGTTCAGCTACCTCTGAAAGAGGATCGTGCATTAGTTGTGAAGATTTTCAAGTCTAACTCCTCCATTTTTATCTGTCAGTTTTCTCTTTGGTGATGAAAATAAAGCATTCCAATTGCCTTCAATCAAAAGTGAAACTGGACTGTGTTTTCCCAATGAGTATCTGGGAATATTTTTCTTAACAAGACATCATCATTCATCATAGGGTTTGTGATTATATTTTAACACTCTGTACCTCACTACTTATTGAAGTTTTTTTTTAAATTTCAGAGTTAGTTCTGACATGGTTATAGTCATAACATTTCTCCTAAATATGATTAGGATTAGAGTTTTGATGGAGGCGATGAGGAAACTTTTTTTTTTAGTGTTGAAGGGGGGTTTCACCAGCTCCAAAAATTTTGGAAAACTTTGAACTACATCTGAAGTGTTGGAGTATACAGACATATGAGCCACCAGTTACATGTATGATGTATGACACTTTTCATGTTACTCAGTCATGTCTGTGACAGTACCCAAGGATCATTCCTCCTTTATCCCTCCTGAGATTGAGTGTCCTAATGTAAATCTTTTATTTATTGTAATTGCATAGACTGAAATTTTCAAAGTAATCTAAGGTGTTTGGATGTCTGGTTTGCATTAAAAATAAAAATTTGGGATCTAAAGCCTCTTGGCAGCTTTGAAAATCTCAGCTATAGCATGTATGCATTTGTATATATGTGGTGGGTTCTCATAAGTGCTTGCTACTGGCTTAAATCTGCTTCAGTTGAGGTCAGTTGTAAAATTCCATTTGATTTCAGTGGGAACAGTTAGGCCAATTCTGAGTGCTTTTTGAAAATTTCCAAAAAGAATGAGTAATAAAATTAAACAGTGTAATGCAATTCATCTGGATATCTTTGTTTTATTCTACAGTGCTCATAATCAGGGCCATCCCTAGCTATTCTGGGGCCCTATGCAGCCCCCCTGTGGGGAGGAGGTTGGGGCAGGCCTCCATGGGAGTGGCGGAGCTGGCATGGGGAGGCCAGGGGGGAACTGCCCTCCAGCACTCACCAGTGGTGCAGCTGGGGCCAGGTTGCTGCACTTCCCGCCACTGGTGAGTGCAGGCCTGGCCATGCTGCAGTCCTCAGGGGAGTAGGGGTGGGGCTGGGGTGGAGCAGGGTTGGGAAGAGGCGGGGCTGGGGCAGGGGCCATGGGGAAGAGGCAGAGCAGAGGCTGGAGCAGCACACAACTGCTTAGGGCACCAGGGAATTTGGTGTCCCAAATTTCCTGGTGCCCTATGCAGCTGCATACTTTACGTATGGGTAGGGATGGCCCTGGTCATAATGCAGGTAACTGAGGCTCCTTTTCATCTCCTGGTTCGTCTGCTCGGGGCTCTTTGCTCTGAGGCAATGGCCCTTTAAGGAAAAGGGACCATGTTTTTTGGCAACCATCTTTGACAAATAAGGTTCCCTTTCTGTGGTGGTGCAGAGTGTGGGCAAGGCTATTTTTCATTAGTCTGAGATGTCTATTTGCATTGCATAGCCCTGCTGCAGAAATACTTTAATATATAGTCCCTGGAAAATGTTGTTCATTTAAAAAGAGAATGGTCGCCTCATACCAAAACCTTGAGGCAGGGTTATTTCTAGGTAACTTTTTTCAAGACTAAAAAAAAATCAAAAAGTTTTTGCAACATGTGAAGCCAGCTGGAAACTTGTTTCTCCTAAAAAAAAGTTTATACTTAGTCCTATGGGAGGCCAAATGCAGTTAGCCATTCTGTGCAACTTCTTTATTTATCTTA
This sequence comes from Chelonoidis abingdonii, assembly GCF_003597395.2. NCBI lineage: Eukaryota > Metazoa > Chordata > Testudines > Testudinidae > Chelonoidis > Chelonoidis abingdonii. Next base: position 90,507,096 of record NC_133769.1, read on the forward strand.
CAAATGGTAGGATATTTCTTATTAGTTTTCATTCCGACTAGGAGACATATGCTTTGTAGTTTCTGGAGGCTGACCTTATTGCATTCATTGGGGCTTCTTCCATTCCACCCCACAGGCTCCCAGTGTGCCACCCTCTCATCACCAGGATTCCCCAGCCTCTCCCTTGGTGAGGGTTCTGTGTGCCTCCTTTCCCCTATATCAGGATCACACAATTGCCCTCCATGGTGTTGTGTGTCCCTGTTTCCTTTATAGCAGGGTTCACATTCTTGCTTCACTAAGGGATCTTTTTCTTTCCTGCTGTGACAGGGATTGTTTGTCTCCTTCCCTCCACTCCTGCCCCGCACCCCAAAAGTACCTTTCTTCCCTCTGGATTGCCATGGAGCAGACTTTATGGAGGCAGAATATCAAGAGGTAGGAAGGAAGTTGAAGCTTCCTTTCCTCTCTCTGCTGCCTGAGCACTGCCCCACAGCTGTTAAGTGGCTCCGAGCTCTGAGAACAGTTATTTGTCTATGGGCTGGGGTAATGTTATACTTGAACATTAAGCCTTAATGGGTGTCATCAACCTTTTGTGTTTTGTTTGATTTGATCTATAGAAAATTGCAGAGGTGCTTGAATTTGTAGCTGTGCTAATCAAATCATGTGGGGCTCAATATGTCCTCCAGTGTCCCTTTTTTCAGTATTCTGATTTTCTCCAAAATGAATGAGTGCTGGCCATTGATGCTTAGGACGTTCTCTGAAATTTTGGAATTGATTGGATGCAGTGTTCAAAAGTTACACTTCACAAACATACCTATACAAATAGAGAAATGCTGTTGAGTGGACTGTAAGGTGTCACAAGCTTGGTCAACAAACATATTTATTTATCTATCCTGAAAGATACTAAAAAGAGAAATCTCAAAATGCTTGCCTAATATTTCTGCTGTGACAAATACATGCAGCCATAAATTACAAGCAAAGATGTATGTTTTCCCTATTGACAAAGCCATGAATGGCAAAATCTTTTAATTATTTTCTAAGATATTTTGCTTCAAAACATACAATTTTTCCCTGAATTGCAGTGTTTAATGCCCCTTAAAGACAGCATTTTAATAATGAAATAACTTTCCAGAGTATTTATTTGAAAAGTCATCAGTTGACCCCGACTTTTTTTTTCCTTGTTGTTTTAGGTGTCTCATGGTTCTGGATGACATTTGGGATTCCTGGGTATTAAAAGCTTTTGATAATCAGTGTCAAGTTCTTATTACTAGTAGGGATAGGAGTGTGACAGACTCAGTGACTGGTAAGGATTGTTTTCTTCCTTGCCTATGTCTTGATATTATATATGTGTGTTTTTAAAACTAATGAATTCTGACCTTAAATGTTTACGTTCGTGTTGAAAAGATACTGCTTTCTTCTCCTTCACCTCAGTTATAAAAATGATTCCTCAGATATGCTCTACCTCTCTCAGGTGCAGGTGGCTGAAGTAATAGGGGATCTAAGGGACACAAGGTAGAGCCGCTGTCTGCCACACTCCAATTCCATAAGTATATACATAGAAAATTCTATGTGCTGTTAACAAAGGCCACGAAACCATATAACAGCCTCTGAAGTAGATTCTGTTGTCTTGTGTGCGAAATAGAAAAGCCTTTTAGAATCCTACCCTTCCTACTTCCTGCCCTCCAAGACCCTTATGTTTTTCAAACCGTTTATACAGTTTGAAGGCATGATGTAATTCCTAATGGAGGGGACAAATACTAATCCTTTGGCCAACTTAAAGGGGTTATTGGAAAAAGGAACGAGGACAGCGTATAAGTCACTTCCTTCTGCCTTTTTCATGGGCTGCACAGGCAGCTCCTGATTGCTCCTAGCCCCTTTTGGCTCGGTGATTGGAAAATTGAGCCTGTGACAATGATATTTTATGTTGACACCGAGAACACCAAACTGGTTATGTGTTTTCTTCAGTGGGCCTTGCCTTCATGTAAGAATGTAGCTGTAAATAGTGTTTTTTTTCTAGATTTTGCTCACATGCACTTGGAAAATGTTTATGGGAATATTCACCAAAGGTGCACAAAGTACTAATTGATGTATGGATTCATATATTGAATCTGATATTGTTGCCTGGAATCTACTCTTTCTGATTTCTCCATATCAGTTTGTCACTAGTCTGTTCTGTTGGAGTTGGAATACTTGATCATAGTTAAAAATCTTAAAAAAGACAAATGAATGAAAATATTAACAAAGTCCCAAGTGACTTTTTGAAATCCCACTTGATGGTATTCTCCACTTGGAGGTCATTCTGCAAGTGATTATTTTTTCATGTTAATAATAATAAATATGAAAAACCATAAATATCAACCAGGTAACAATATGGGCCAAGATTTCAAAAAGTTGCTAGTTACGTTGTTGCCTTTGTTTGTGGGTGCGCAGTTTGAGACAGTTGCTTTCAGAGAGTCAGTTTTTAGCACTTTTGAAAATCCACACCCCTTGAAGTGTCTCAGATTGAGCACCCAAAATTATTAGTTGCTTTTGAAATTCTTGCCCACAACACAGTTCTGTATTGAATATATTTTTGTTATTTACTAATTACTTTTGAAGTTTTGGCATCACCCGTTAATAGAGACATCATGTACACCTCTATCCCGATATAACACGGGTTCACATACAATGCAGTAAAGCTCTGACACACTGCTCTGAGCAGCGTGTTAAGGGTGCCAGGCGGGGCCGAGGGGTTAGATAAGGGGCAGAGGGTTTTGGGGGCCCTGCAGTCGCAGAGTGGCCCAGGGGGTTAGCTGGGGGGCCGGGAGCAGCCCGCTCTGCTTCCGTCACCCCAACCCCAGCCATGTCACACGGGGGAGGGGGCTTGGGGGAAGGGATTTCCGCCCCCTGCACTCACCAGCAGTGGCGGAAGCAGAGCAGCCCGGCCCTAGCCTCAGCCCGCTCCACTCCGCCTGCTCCCAGACGCAGCGCTCCACTTCCCACTGCAGGTGAGTGTGGGACCTTTCCCCAACCCCCTCCCCTAGGAACATGGGGCCAGGGCAAGGAAAGCAGAGTGGGAAGGGGCTGCGCTGCTCTGCTTCCCGCCACAGGTGAATGCGTGGAGTGTCCTTTCCCCAACCTACCTGCACTCACCAGTAGTGGGAAGTGGAGCAGCCTGGCTCCAGCCCATTTTACTCCCCCACCTCCCAGCCACGGCGCTCCGCTTCCCACTGCCAGTGAGTGTGGGGAGGTTGGGGAAAGGATGCCCCTTGTACTCACTGGCAGCAGGAAGCAGAGTGCTGTGGCTGGGAGGTGGTGGAGTAGAGTGGGCTGGGGCCACGTTGCTCCACTTTCCGCTGCTGCCGGTGAGTGCCTGTTGGGGGGCAGGGGGTGTGGATAGGGGTTGGAGCAGTCAGGGGACAGGGAGCAGGGAGATTGGGTGGGGGATCCTGGGGGTGATTAGGGACAGGAGTCTCTGGAGGAGGTGGTCAGGGAATAAGGAATGGGGTTAGATTGCCAAAACAAGTTCGATATAATGCAGTCTCACCTATAACACAGTGAGATTTTTTTGTCTCCTGAGGACCCTGTTATATTGAAGTAGAGGTGTAATTGCATACTGCTTGCAAATGTTCATATATTGAACTCGTGCTCAGATTTTGCCTGAATATTAATGTTGGTCAGATTGGCCAGTAACCTCATTCTTCCGTCCTCAACTTCTTAAGGACGGGTGCTGAACTTAATTTCCTCCTTCCCTAAACGGTGGAATATTTCTCGTACTCTCAGTATATTTAGGTTTAGTATTGTGGTTCTGAGGTTTTATTCACTAGAACTCTTAAAATTCTTGGATGCATTTTCGTTCAAATCTATACAAATTTATATATAATTTCCCTCTATTTGTTTTTCTTACTCTCTCTGATGTGCATTGCTATTTATGTGCCACAAGAAAGAGCAGTACAGTTTTAGGTTTATTTTTAAAGTGTAAACATGTTTATTACTAAGAAAACTGACCTTCAGTTCTTGCCTTTCAAATTTACCAGTTGTCTTAGGTGTGCTGCCTTTTGTCCCCTCCCTTAAGCATGTAACAACCTGATAGTTAATGTTTGCCAAGTGCATTCCCTTTATTTCTTTGACACTTGAGAATCCTCCTCTATTTTGTGAAATTGTTGACCATCCTCCCCTCTGTGTTGTCTTAGATTTGGGTTTCTACAATGTTCACTCTTTGGAATGGGAACTTCAACTTTACAGTTTCATAAATATCTATGGTATGACAAACACACTTGCAAAATCTGTACAGTCAGTGATGTTTTACCTAAGCTGCCAAGCTCCACCATGTTTCCTTAGTATGTTTTAACTACTAACTTTGAGTGGGGAAGGAGGTGGCCTGAATACTAAACTATAGCCTAATAATTATATTGTAGCAGTTATTTTGAATATTATTTGAGTATTATTAAATGTCAGTTTGGTTTTGCTAAATGCAGTTTCTGCTCCTTTTCCTACCATTCTTGGTACAAATGTGCTTCAGTATACATAGAGAGAAGGAGGAGTCAAGTCTCCAAGCACGTACCTTGTTTAAAGTTTTGTTTTGGAAGTCCTCTAACCTTTTGCACCACACAAGCTAATTTAAATACTTCAGATAATTCTTACCAAGTTTTTATTTTATTTTGTTTAAATCTCCAGGCAATAAATATGAAGTTCCTGTGGAGAGTGGATTAGCACATGACAAAGGACTTGAAATTTTATCTCTGTTTGTTAATATGAAAATAACAGATCTGCCAGAAGAGGCTGATAGTATTGTAGGGGAATGCAAAGGTATGTAGTTTGCTAGTTTTTATTTTATAATCAGAAATATTTGTAGTTTTTAGTTTCTACTTTATTTCTATAAAGTAAGGGACATAAATTCTGTAATACAGTATCGTTTTAAATGAACGACACAAGTTACTGCTGGACCTCTGCTTGTAAGCAAGATGGATGGTTATCTTGGTTTTTGACTCTACAGCTTTTTCTACACCCCTTCTCAATCTGCTTAGAGTACATACAGAAGGAGTATTCAGATGAATTCCCAAAAAGTTTCATATCACAAGCACATACATAGACAGCATATTCTGTTCGCCTGCTCCAACCTCCCAAGACAGTTGTTGAAAAAACAAGAACCTGACCTGACTTCCTCATCAACTGCTATATTTAACCATTGGATTCTATTGCTTAACCTAGGGATCTCAAACACGCAACCTGCGGAGCTCTTCCCTGCAGCCCCCCAAGCTCCCTGCACGCCCCCCACCCTCCCTTTATTTCTTGTCACTGCCAAACTCACCCCCCCTTCCCTGAGTTATTTTATATCGCAGGTAAGCTCCCCGCATGTTGCTCCCCAATGTTTGGGGCCAGATCTCTCCCCTGGCCTCGTCTGCCATCCCCACGTGCTTCCCCTGAGTGTCCTCCGGCCTCATGTGCTGCCCCTTACCGCCCCGGAGTTTGCAGCTCATATGGTGGCTCTGCTTGGCTCTGCCCTTCCCCTGCCCTTCTGCCCTAGTCCTGAGCCTGTCCAATGCCCCGAGCCTCTCCAGTGCCCCAAACCCCTCATGCCTAGCCCCACAGCCCTCACTCCCACACCTTGTCCTATCCCCAAACTCCATCCCAGAGCCTGCACTTCCTGCCTCAGCCCAGAGTCTGTACCCAGCACCCAAACTCCATCCCAGAGTCTGCACCCCAGACCCCATCCCCACCCAAACTCCCTCCCAGAGCCTTAGGCATGTGGAGGTGGAGTTTGGAGGAGGGCAGGTTCTGGGCACCACCAAAATTTCCACAAACCTGCCACCCCTGGAAGAGGCAGAGCAGGAGTGGAGTGGACTGGTGGTGCAGCCCAGTGCAGGGGGGGCAGGCTTTACTGAGTGTGTATATTTTATTAAAATCGCTTGGAAATGACTTCATTGAAAAAAAGAACACTCATGGAAGAAGAGAGAATTTTTCAAGACAAATGGGAGAATTTATATTTTTTCACAGAGGTAAAAGATAAAATTCAATGCTTATTTGTCAGCAAACGATTGCTGTTCCCAAGGAGTATAACGTGCGTTGGCACTACAACATGATGCACCATGAAAAATATGATGCATTCACTGCAAAAATCCGAGAAGAAAAAGTTCAGCAACTTAATGCAGCATTTGCCGAGCAAAGAAGTTTCTTTTCGGGAATTAACAAATCTAGCAAAGATTCAGTAAGAGCAAGTTTTGTGATAAGCAGAATGATAGCTAAATCATCGCTACCTTTTAAAGAAGGCTTATTCGTAAAATAATGTCTTAATGAAGGCCAACGACATTTTATGTCCTGATAGAAAGTTTTTGAAGGCATAAGCTTGTCTGCCAATACAGTTGCCTGCATGATAACGGATTTAGCTGATAATGTGCAAAAACAATTGATTCAAATGGCAAAAGACTTTGAAACATTTTCAATTGCTCTTGACGAGAGTACAGATGTATCAGATACCACACAGTGTGCAATGTTCATTAGAGGTGTGGATTAGCAATTCTTCAGTTATATTCAAATTGCAGACTTAATGCCACTGAAGGGTAGCACAATGGGATGTGACATATTTCAAGGACTGGAAGAGTGCATTGAAAAAGCTGCGCTGCCATGGAACAAACTAGTATCTTTGGCTATGGACGGTGTGCCATCAATGTGCTCTGAAAACGTTGGTGTGGCTGGATTATTGAAGACCAAACTGAACAGCCTCAATATACCAGGAATTAGCTTCACCAGTATACATTTTATTTTGCACCAAGAGCGCTGTGTAGTAAAAGTCTACAAATGAAAGAAGTTATGGATGTAGTTGTTAAAACTGTTAATTTTATACATGCTCAAGGGCCGAATCACAGACAGTTCACTTCTTTTCTAGCAAGTATGGACAGCGAATATGGGGAACTTCTGTATCACACTCAAGTTAGATGGCTGAGTCGTGGAAATGTTTTGAAGCGTGTTTTTGCACTTAGAGAGGAGATTGATTAATTGATTCCTTCATGAAAATGAAAAACGAGGTTCCACAACTTGCTGATTCCACTTTTATCTGCAGCCTTTATTTTCTAACAGATGTAATTGATCACCTGAATGCACTGAACTTGAAACTTCAGGGTACAAAACAGGTGATAACACAGATGTATGACAGTTTTAAGTCATTCAAAATCAAGCTTACTTTGAGGGGGGAAACAGCTGACTGCTGGCAATTTGGTTCACTTCTAAACTCTGAGTTCATTAGGAAAAGATGAACCCAAATCCTTGAAAAATATACAGAGATCATTTCTAACTTACACAAACAGTTTGGTGTGCGGTTTGAAGATTTCAAAGCACTTGAACCACATTTTCAACTTTTTTCCACACCATTTGCTGTTGAAATTGACTGTTGCAGAGGAAATGCAGATGGAGTTAGAGGAGCTTCAGTGTGATGCCATTTTGAAGCAGAAGTATACAGATGTTGGAATTCCAGAATACTGCAGGTTTCTTTCACAAGAAAGATTTCCCATGTTATTCTCTGTTTCCATAAGGATAATGGCAATGTTTGGAAGTACATATATATGTGAACAGTTTTATTCTTCCATGAAGATTAACAAATCTGTGTTAAGGTCAGGGCTCACTGATAAACATTTGAAAGCAACACTGAGATTGGTTTCATCTCAGGATATCAAACCTAATATTGATGCTCTGGTTGATGCAAAATGCTGCCAGCTAAGTGGCCAAAAATGAAATAACTGTCAAAATTAGCACTGACTTTTCGCATTACAGTTAAAGAAGTTAATAAATTGACTTTTAATAGCATAATATATTTTAATACTATACTACTATATTTCTCTTCTTTTTTTTTTTCCGAACTACCTCCAGGCGGTTCCCACTGCCAAGCCGCCAAACAGCTGTTGGTGGTGCTTAGCACTTTCTAGGAGGGAGTGGAGGGGAGGTGGAGAAGAGATGGGGAAGGGTCGAGGCCTCATGGAAGAGGTGGAGTGGGGGCGGGGCCAGGTGCAGCGAGGGCAGGGGGGTGTCAGTGATGTGGCCCTCGGGCCAATGCACTAGTCCTCATATGGCCCTCGTGGTCATTTGAGTTTGAGACCCCTAGCTTAACCGTTTATCTTCAGATAAGATTTTAACCTTTTTCTTCATGTTTTTCAGGTTCGCCTCTTGTAGTATCATTGATAGGTGCATTATTACGAGATTTCCCTAATCGTTGGGGATATTACCTCAGACAGCTGCAGAATAAGCAATTTAAAAGAATAAGGAAATCATCTTCTTATGATTATGAAGCACTTGATGAAGCCATGTCTATGAGTGTTGAAATGTTAAATGAAAATTTTAAAGACTATTATAAAGATCTTTCTGTCCTTCAAAAGGATGTTAAGGTGCCGACTAAGGTAATAACAGCAAAACTGAAAAGAAAACAACTCACTTTAAAAGAAAAAAAAATACTGGTTTTAATCAATGTGTATGACCTAATGAAAAGAATGTATCAGCATGGTGATTTAAAAATAATACTGCAGCAGACTAGCTCCATCATCATATAATAGCATCTTAGTGTGATATTAAACAAAAGAGGTGGTAACTGAAGAGCTGTTGAATAATATAATGCCTTGTTCTTATATAGCTCTCTTAATCAGACTTTAATTGATTTAGCCAAAAGTTGAAAAAGCATTTCAAAAGTGGTTAGCAGTTGAGATAGGTTGAGTAAATAAGCATGATCACCATTGGTCAGAACATGCAGATGAGTGCAGGGCAGACACGGGTGAATTAAGTGGCAGGCTCCCACTTGATTAATTTAGCAGTCTTTCCCAATATTATGTGCCTCATCTATATCTCTCATACCAGGTATTTCACTGGGCCCAGTGAGGGGTTATATAGCTCCCTGCATATAACTTGCATATAACTTGGGACAGATTCTCTTCAGCTCACGTCTTGATTCCTCTTGCCTTGCCCATATAAGGGGGTACTGAAGTGGTATCTAGATCTGTGAAGAGTTCTGGTCTTCCCTTTTCCTTAAGCAAAATCCTGGGTGTAATTTAAGAATATAAGAACGGCCATACTAGGTCAGAGCAAAGGTCCATATAGCCCAGTATCCTGTCTTCCAACAGTGGCCACTGCCAGGTGCCCCAGAGGGAATGAACTGAACAGGTAATCATCAAGTGATTCATCCCGTTGCCCATTCCCAGCTTCTGGCAAACAGGCTAGGGACACCGTCCCAGCCTATCCTAGCTAATAGCCATTGATGGATCTATCCTCCATGAACTTATCTAAGGTTTTTTTTAAAACTCTGTTATAGTCTTGGCCTTCACAACAACCTCTGGCAAAGAGTTCTACAGACTGACTGTGTTATGTGAAAAAATGCTTACTTTTGTTTGTTTTAAACCTGCTCCCTATTAATTTCATTTGGTGACCTCTATTTCTTGTGTTGTGAGAAGGAGTAATAACACTTCCTTATAGCATTTTAAATACACTGACTTCTTGCCACATGGTCCAATGATAGTCTAAATATTTTGGACATCAGACTCCCCTTGGCTTTCCCTCTAGTTATTTTAAGCAAAGAGTCTATATGTGCTTGCTTTGGAGGTTGAAATCCCTCCTCAAGAACTTCAGGCATTTCTTGGCCGTATTTAATGCTAATAAACTGCCTAATTTCTGCACTTTTATGTAAACCTAGATTGATCTGTAACCTAGTTTGGTATGAAAAGTTAACTTTGTTGACCTCATTGTTTTGCCTGTTGTGTAGGAAGTTTTATGCATTATTAATGTGTTCTTTGTCGAATAAATAAGTAATTTTGTGACCTCTTGTAATTTTGGGGTAATAGTCATATTGCTTCTTTAGTCCTACCCCTTTTATGTTTTTAAATGTTTTGTTTTGTTTTTAGGTGCTTTGTATTCTTTGGGATATGGAGACTGAAGAAGTGGAAGATATACTGCAGGAATTTGTTAATAAATCTCTCTTATTTTGTGATCGTAATGGGAAATCATTCCATTATTATTTGCATGATCTTCAACTTGACTTTCTCACAGAGAAGAATCGCAATCAGCTTCAGGTGCAATAACCACAACTCTAGTTTATAATGACTCTTTAACACTGATCAGCCTGGTGTGTTTGATACGCTTCTGTAACAGAAAATAGCCATGGTCTAAAATCATTCTTATCTTACAGAATGTTAACCAACCATTTTTGTAAAGACAGATTCTAAATACAGCTAACTTTAATTCTGCCTATTAAATTAAACTGTTTGTTTTTTCCAGTCATTTATCACTTTTGATTATTTTGAAACTGAGTAATTTGAAAACATTGAGCTGAGCTGACAGTGGGCATGTTTGGAGTTATGAGATTCTTTCAAATGCATTTCTTCTCTTGTTTCTCTGCTATAACCCATTGCTAGTGGAAGATGTTGCAATATCCACGTCACTACATTATATCAAGAAGTGTCAAGATTACAGTAGAATTGGAATTACCGCTTCTATTTTGGTCTATTTTAAATGCAGAAAATAGAAAAGTGTGTGCATATTGGTGGTCTCTTGAATGAAACCTAGGGAAGGAATGAGAAAGTGATTGCAAATAGTTTATATTTTTCTCAGTTTCTCTCCCATCACCTTCTAGCACACACTCATTTAGCAGAACTTACAATGAGGAAAGAAAGCAAAAGAACAAGATCAACAACAAGAGTTACTTATGCAAGTTACAAAAGGCTTTACAACTCAAGGCTGACTCCAAGCATAAAACCTTTTAAATTTAGATCTTAAAAAAAAAAGTTTCCCATATTTCACTTTGCTTATTTCCATAATTGGAGCATAATGTTTCCAAATTCATATCTTGAACATGCTGAATGGGCAGCACATTCAAAGCTCAGTGGATGACTTGGAGAATAAAGTTAAATGGAGGTCAGGCAAAGGCTGACCTATTATTAATTTTGGTTATATAAACCCATAGCAATACTTAAAATAGATTACCATTATTTTCTGGCAGCTAATGACATAGGGCGTAACAGGGCATTGTCCTGCTCCCGTCTCTTTTCTAGCCAAGAACTGCTTGGAAATCTTTTTTTCTTGATCACCTTTTGCAATTTATTTACAGTGTCCTTTCCCACCGTCTTTACAACTTGTGCAGCTCAGAATTTACAATACCATACACTTGGCAACAGCTCATTCAGCCAAGGATGGGGGAGACAGAATGCATCTTCCCTCTCAGTGATCTCTCCTGGCTCTGCCTCTGAAAAGTCTGTCAGTCTCTCTTCCACCCTGAGCACTTCCTCCTTCTTGTGCTTTTTCTACTTTCTGGGTAATGGGTTAATTAGTCTTGTTGCTCTCTCTTGCCCATCCACAATCTATCAATTTACAGCTTTTCCCTGGTGGCTTACTCTGAGGAGATTTAATTGGTGATCCAGTGATCAGAGTGCTGGTGTAGCTACAGTTGCCAAGCACTCTGTCACAGAGGGATAACTGGCTTCCAGAAGAATTTGAGCTTAGCTATTGAATAATGCATCTTCTGAGGCCTGAAATTAATTACAGGTACAGATTATGAAAGCCTTTATTGTCCTGCTTTTTCTAGGTTTGAGTGCAGGTGGTCCTGGAACAGGACATACATGGAATCCTCCCTCTAATCCCACCAAAAATCATCTCACATCTAGGGATGCCATAGTTTCACTACTGAATGAATAGTGAGCGAACCTAGTACTTGGAGGGCATAGAAGTTAGGGTGGGATTTTCAGAAAAAAACTAGGTGATTTCAAAGTATAGGTCCCAGGATTCTCTTGAAACTCCCACCCTAAATTTTCCAGGAACTCAGAAGATAAAAGTAGCTAAAAGTGATCTTTTCAAAAGCAAGAAAGAATCTTCATAAATTCAAGACCCTTCCTCTCCCTGAAGACAAAATGTCTTTCTCCTTCCTCCATAAAGTAATATTTTATATGCAATGCAGAAAATGGTAAATGCTCACAATAGTCATGTACTGCACTACAAAAGCAAATAGATGACTCCTTTGTGCATATAGAATGTGAGCTCCTAAGGTCATAGAATGATTTTATTTTGTGAAGTGCTTTATACCTTTGCGATGTTCAATGAGTATGGTGCGATGTTCCCAGAACTTTGGGATTTCTTTTAGTGAAAATATGGTCCTGACCTAGACATGGGACTATCCTAAAGATATTGTGAAAAAATTTTGCAGGAGAAAAATTAACCTTTCAGATTGTGCATTTAGTGAACTTAGATGCTTATTTCGCTTTTTATAGAGATGGTAATTAAAATTTTAATTACCTTCATTCAATAAAATACTTTGAAACCAAAAACCAATAGAAATATTTTAGGGCAGGATTTGATAATAGTATTAATTGAAAATGTTGTTGCTATTCATTGTTGCAGGAGCTGCATAAAAAGATAGTAAATCAGTACAAGAAACATTATAAACTACATATACCTACTCCAGCTCAAGAGGACTGTATGTACTGGTATAACTTTCTAGCATACCACATGGCTAGTGCCAACATGCAGAATGTAAGTTTAGACTCATGTACTTTCTCTCTCCTTTCTCCCACAACCACTTATTCTCTCCCTATATAACTATTTCCTATAAAAGTCTCTTCCTCAGTGTTGCAAATGCCTGTGATTTCATTGCAAGTCTTTTAATATTTGGTGTGGTGTTGGTTGATTTTTGTTGGCTTTTGTTATTTGTTGTTTTGTTGTGTTCCACAAAAACCAAGCCCCAGCTCTTAGAATCAGGTGGTTATGCCAAAATCTTTGTTCATTTAAAAAAGTAATTGTCTAGCTTTCTCATAATAGCGGAGAAAAGCTTAATAACGTGAACCTTAAAGGCTCAAAAATGAAGGAAACTGAAAAGAACCCCAACTTTTTGTTTTAAAATTTCATGATTTTTGGGAGCCTAATGTGACAGAGGACAATATTGTGGACAAACTTTAATTAATTAAATTAAATCTCATTGAATTAAGATTAATGTTGTTGTAGTTCATTGTATTAAAAATGCAGGTGTTTGTGTTGTGAGATTATATGCAACTTCTCTAGGAGGAGCGTGTATGCTAATGTAATTCCTTTGGTTATCATCACTTTGAAGCCACCCACTGGAGAGGTTTGGAAATACTAGTTCAAACTGGATTCTCCAGGGAGCCACAGCGAAAGAGAGAGAGAGAATTTTTGGATAAAATAGCCTGGTTTCAAAAAGACTCAGGGCCGCCGCCTTGATCCAGCAAATGAACAGGACCTCTGGTCCACCAGAGGGTCCCAATCCTTAGGGAAGGATTGGAAGGACTTGGCCTACTGGCTGGGTCTGTTATGATCTTGTGACCACAGAAGAAACTCCTTTGTAGGTTGTAAGGACTAATCACCTGACAGAGCCCATGTTGGACTTGGGGTAATCTCTGGTAAGCTTATTAGCATACGTGTAGTTTCACTTATGGTTTTAATGTTTTTTCTGTACTTACTGCCTTTGCCCCAGGAATGAATAAAATAGAGCTATGTGGTAACTTAGAGTGATTGCCAAGAGTTACGTTATTACTCTCTGAAGAGAAAGTAAGCAAACCTACTTAGACAGAGTCCCTTTCTGAGAACAATACAATAAAGGCAGAGAACTGTGCAGCCTGAAATACCGTGATCAGAAGGGAGAGAGATGCAGGTCTCCACCCAAAAGAGGCAACGGCTGGGGAGCTTGAAGCCAGGGAATGCATGCCCTTGATGAATCACTGAGGTGAAATACAGGTGCAGTTGTCCTGAACTGGGACACCTAACTCGTGATTTTTAAATACTTTGGATTCGCCATACTGCTGCTTTCTTACATTACAAGTAGCTTTTTTAGGGTAAGGGAAATCCTTAGGGAGGGGAAATAGTTTAGATTAACTGTCTTATCAGATTTAATTTTTGCTCTCACCATAGTTTTGTTATATGTTGTATGTGAGCCATTCTGTGGATGTGGAATTGAGGGAGGCTGTCTACATAGATGCCTTCATCTATCTTATTTATTGGAGTTTTGTATTCTGTTAACACTGGTCAAAAAGAGAAATTTTGTCATTTAATCTTGTTTTCTTCCTATTTGTATTTTTTTTTCAAAATATGAAAAATTTCAGTTAGCTCTATAATTGGATCAAAAATGGGAGAGAACGCTTTATGAAAACTATATCAGCTTCTCCCATTTTTTGGTTTTTGAGTTTTGAACTTTTGTCAGTTTCAAAATTAGAAATGTTTTTATCAGGTTTTATGTTTTAATTATTTTTATTATGTAAGACAATTTGTTTGCAAGGTGTCCTTATTCATGTTGTATCCTCTTGAAACTCCATTTGTGCTAAAGCAAAACAAAAGAGAGAAAAAAATGGTAGGTTTTTGTTTTTGTTTCTTTTTTTTTAAATTGTAAACTTTGAAGCATAGAGTTATCTTTCATTTCTACAGCACTTAGCAGACTGGTGCTACCAGAAAGTAACAAAAATAATCTGATAGGGTAAATTGGGGACACTTGGAAAAAGATTACTAAGAGATTAAATCCAAAAAAAGTAACAGCTGGTCAGCCGTATGTAATTTACATAAAATATAATTTTCATAACTTTTCATTTTTATTTTTTGTAATGTATGGTGGTAATGGAACATTTCTTTAATATATTAAAGATCTGTTGCTTGTTGGCTAGGACGCATTCAAAACAAATGTCCTGTGTCCATATCTGGGATACAAGGCATTCAGATTCTTCAAAGAAGTGGTTAGAGTTTTCATCTCATTTACTTTATAGAATATTTCCCTTCCCGTCCTTCCTCCCTATTATAAATATTTCACTGCTTAGAAGTGGTGATAACACTTGCTACTGTAGAGGGGCATTAAGGTCTGTCGACCAATTTTTTAAGTTATAAACTTTTTCTCTGCTAAAATAGAGCTAATTAGTTTTATATAGTGTGGTGCTCTTAGGTAATCAGGTTAATCCACAACAGAGGTGATGTTAGAAACAGCTTCATTCTTTTACTAGACAGAATTTATTCCATCCATTCTGGTTGTTTTACCCTAAAACTGCTTTAAAGTTTGGCAATGACAGCTTCATGCGTAGTAGTTATATTTTTGATTTTTGTCAGGACTATGAAAGCTTTAAAAAGTCTTCTCTGTCAGTCTTTGTAGGACATTCTGTTGGATTATATTCTTGTTCTTGACAATTTTACTAAAGCTAATAATTGGGAAGTTTATCCTGTCTCTCTTTCCATATGTCACAATACTAAGTAACTTTAGGCTTTGGCCGAGGGTCTCTCTTTCAGGATCTTACATAGCTGTCTGTGGCTCTGTCTTTAAGTGTGCGTAATTGATGATGAGGCCTGTTCTTAAACTTTGCCAGTAATAAATTTTAGATTTTTTGGCTTCCTTTAATATGGTGTTTTTCTCCCTTTAATGTCCGTCTGTTGTCAAACTTTAAGCTTTGAAGCCTTAGAGGGATGTTGATTTTTACTGTACACATTTAAAAAATGCTAGATACAACAATTTTGTATATGCAATTACTTTTTCCTTAAACATATTTGTTAAACTTTTTTTTTTTTCCTTACAGGAACTTTGTGCTCTCATGTTTTCTCTAGATTGGATAAAAGCAAAAACAGAGTTGGTAGGGCCTGCCCATTTGATTCATGAATATGTAGAATATAGCCATATATTGGATCAGAAGGTATGTTACTTTAAGATAAATGACTAATAGTCTCTAACCATACCTTGTTTTTCTGTTTGTTTTCAGGTTATTAAAAATAATTAATTGGTTAGAGGCCAAAGGAAAGAGTGGTGCACTATGGATTTGCCTTACAGTAAAGCCTGTAGTTTGGGGAAGAAAAAATAAATTCTTGGACATTAATATGTAGATGAGTGACAGGCCACAGTCATATATTAACTAAAAAAAAGAGCATGTATATATTCAATGTGAAGACTGAACATAAATAAATAATAATTTATATAGAGTTGTAAAAACGTTGAATAATTATAATTCAGTAAGAAGTAACACTGTGGTAATCCCCACATCCTATTGGGACAGATTCTGTCACCCTTACTCTGTGAAATAACTGGTTGACTTTAAGAGAGCTGCTTTAGAATTTAGAGACTACTCAGGGTGAGTAAAAGTGATGGTATCTTGCCCATTATTTTGGGGGAATCAGTGTAATACATAAGTTACGTGTAAATATTCCATTTTATTAAATCTGTTTACTCCAGGACTAAATATAAACTGCACTTCTGAAAGATTAGAATTATTATGCAAGATGCAAAAATATGAATAATATATGTTTGAAAAATGTCCGTGTCCAGTTTTGGCTATATTATCAAACATACCTGTTTTGTTCACAGGATAGCAGAGTACGTGAAAACTTTCAGGAATTTCTGTCTTTAAATGGACACCTTCTTGGAAGACAACCATTTCCTGACATCATACAGTTAGGGCTGTGTCAACCAGAGATTTCAGAAGTGTATCAACAAGCCAAACTGCAAGCTCAGCAAGAACTTGTTAAAGGAGCATTTTACTTAGAATGGGTGTAAGTAGTTGCAAACCATCTTGATACACTGGTTTTTTGCATACAGGGAAACGAAACAACTCTTCTGAAAACTATTTTCTATGTACAATTAATCCACAAACATTTTTAGAGAGCATTATGATTTTTATAAGAAAAAGAAATGCACCTATCTGAGGAATTGTAAATCTAAAAATTGTATCAAAAAGGCCTTAAAGATAATATGGCAGATTAATTCAATTGGGGTAGACGGTGATTAGTTGTTTTTTACTTCTATACGTAAACTGTACACTGCCAGGTTTGGTTCTTAATGCTGAAAACAGTAATTCATGTAGGTATAGAAAGAAACAATAAGATAAGTAATTACAGATGTCATGATTTTATAGGGACAGTCCCAATTTTGGGGTCTTTTTTTATATAAGCTCCTATTACCCCCTACCCCCATCCTGTTTTTTCACAATTGCTGTCAGGTCACACTGATACAGATAGATAGATATAATGTAACATGTATGGAGATAAGTTTGGGAAGGAAGGTGGGATTTGAACACCTGTAGAAGACATTAATGGGAGGGATTGCAAATGCTCTGGAAGATAGTTTTAAAATTCAAAAAGAGCTGGACAAACTGGAGAAATGGTCTGAAGTAAATAGGCTGACATTCAATAAGGACAAATGCAAAGTACTACACTTAGGAAGAAACATTCAGTTGCACACACACAGAATGGGAAATGACTGTCTAGGAAGGAGTACCGCAGAAAGGGAGCTGGGGGTTATAGTGGATCACAAGCTAAATGAAAATCCACAGTGTAATACTTGCCACAAAAAAAAAAAAGTGAACATCATTCTGGGATGTATTAGGAGGAGTGTTGTAAGCAAGACACAAGAATTCTTCCACTCTATCCAGTGCTAAGATCTCAACTGGAGTATTTTGTCCAGTTCTGAGTGCCATATTTCAGTGAAGATTTGGACAAATTGGAGAAAGTCCAGAGGAGAGCAACAAAAATGATTAAAGGTCTATAGAACATCACCTAGAAGAAAGAGACAAATTGATTTTTTTTTTTAACCTGGAAGACTGATGGGGGACATAACTGTTTTCAAGTTAATAACAGGTCATTACAAGGAGGAGGGAGAAAAATTGTTGTTCTTAACCTTTGCGGATAGGACAAGAAGTAATGGGCTTAAATTGCAGCAAGGGAGGCTTAGGTTGGACATTAGGAAAAACTTCCTAACTGTCAGGGTAGTTAAGCACTGGAATGAATTGCTTAGGGAGGTTATGGAATATCAGTCATTGGAAATTTTTAAGAATAAGGTAGACAAACACTAGTCAGGAATGGTCTGGTTAGTACTTAGTCCTGCCTTGAGTGCAGGGGACTGGACTAAATGACCTATTGAGGTCCCTTGCAGTCCTACACTTCTGTGATTCTGTACTTGTCCTGAATATGCTTTTGGAAGGAAAGTGCTCTACTAGTGAGGAACAAGTTTGCATGCTGGTGATTGTTAACTCTTCATACAAAAATTATCCCACTTTTGGATGATCAGATCATATAGCTATCTGAGCCCTTATAGTGCATGTGGAAGGTTGCAATATGTGTTACTCTTATGCCCTGAAATCTGGAAGACAATAGTGAAAGATATTAAAGTACTCTTCAAAACATAGATGTACAGGCATTTTTTGTGTGGATTAGATTTAAATAAGAAATCTCCCATATTATTATTTTTTCTTAAATCATTGACTATTATTTCTGTGTTGTAGAAATAAAAAATCCATGAAGAACCTCTCCCGTTTGGTTGTCCGTCCCCATACAGATGCAGTTTACCATGCCTGCTTTTCCAAGGATGGACAGAGAATAGCTTCTTGTGGTGCTGATAAAACCTTGCAGGTAAAATACATAAATGTAAACAAAACTAAAATATATAAGACAATCCAGACAGAACAGAACTTAAGGTTTTCTATTTTTGTTTTACTATACAAGGATGCCAAGAAACTAGAGTACTTCAGAGGGAAATAATTAAAAAGATAGACAACTGTGCCTAAATTATTTTAACTGTATAACTTACATTGAGTCATCTTTTTATTCAGAAGGATACAGGATTATACGGTTCAAGGGTTTATAGCCCCTAAATGCATCTATAGCCAGTGTAATACAGAGATGTCTATACTAGATTGTCTATTTGTTTTTCTTTAAGTACACTCCTGGATCATGATGCTTAAGGGCACGTCTGCAATACAGCGTCTGTAGCAGCACAGGTGCTGCAGCTGTGCCTCTGTAGTAAAGATGCTTCCACCAGCAAAGGACAGGATTTTTCCATTGATGTATTTAATCCACCTCCCCAAGAGGCAGACATTAGGCTGATGGAAGAATTATTCCATCAACCTAGCCATGGCTATACAGAGGGTTAGGTCCACCTAACTATGGTGGTCAGGGGATTAAATTTTTCACAGCCCTGAGTGACATAGTGGTGGAATTATTAATAATAATAATAGCAATTATTAATATGAGATCACCAGGCACTAATGTAACCATAAATTCCTTGAAGTCCAAAGGTCACATGGTATTTTATGGAATTGCTCTAAAAGTGGCTAACAGCCTCAAAATAAGCCATCACTGTATCCAGCACAGTAACAAAGTATTCATAAGCATGTGTTCAGTATGCTGACAAGTAGGCCAGATTTAGGGAAAACCTTCTCATCCTGGTGTGCTCCAGCATGATCAGGCATGGTCTGACAGAGAAGCTTAAAATTAATAACCCTGATTTTGACCCAGACAGATTCTGTTTTGTCCATGCTATTCGTATGTCTTTACAGTTTACTGCTTCGCTGACGTACAATGCTACCCCACCACCTTTGCTTTTATTTTCATCTCTTCTGAACAGTGCATACACTTCAATACCTATTTTCCACTCCTGAGTGCTATTCCACGAGGTTTCTGTAATCCTTATAATAACTGGTTTGACCTGCACCTCAGTTGTAGTTCCTCTATTTTTTTTTTTTGCCCAGACTTGCTTCATTTGTGTGCAAGCATTCCAGTTTCCCTCAGGCCTCATCCAGTTTTCTAGCTTGTGGTGTTCCCTTATCTTGCTATATCTTCCATTAGCTGATTTTCCAGCTCCTGTGTATTGAAGGCAGGCGTGGAGATTTCACGTCTTTCCCAACCTTCTCTCCTCATCTCCTAGTTTAAAGCCCTTTTCAGTCATGTCAGCCTTGAGCCCAGAACATTAATATCTCAGGTACTCAAATGGAGTCCATCAGTTGAGAACAGTCTTTTTATAAATGCCTTCCGGTAATCAATCATCCCATAACCTTCCTCCTAGCCCCAGTCCTTGTCCCATTTGTTGATCTTGATTATCTTGTTACACCTTCACTCTCCTTCTCTAGGAACTGGAGTTATTCTGTTGAAAATCAACCAAGTTTCTGCTTCTTTAAGTGCCTTTCCCAGTCGAGTGTAGTCTTCCTTGATCCATTCCAATGGGTATCTAGCAGTGTCATTTGTCCTGACATAGAGCACAATCAGTGGATTTTTTTTCCCACTGACATCAGGATCTTCCTCAGCCTCACGTCCACATCTTGTATCCTTGCTCCTGGGAGACAGCACACTTGTCTGTTCTCTGGATCTGGTCTGGTCACAGGACTATAGTTTCTTCTGAGTGGAGTTCCACATGACATAGACCTGTCTCTTCTTGGTATTGGTATGAATCTGTTTTATGTTCTATCACAGTCATCTGTGAATCATCCTTATTTTTCCTTAGGTTCCAGTCCCTGGCTATCTCATTCTTCTCTTCAGCATCTTTTGCTTGTTTCTTGTCCTTGTCCCCTCGTGTAGTGGAGGAAAAATTTAGCTGTGTATGGAATGAAATAGCCTTTGAAAGGGAACTTGCCTAAATTTTGCTGATAATTATTCTATTCCTTGTTAAATAATTCTACAGAAAAGGTTTTTTAAAAAATTGGAAATACACTACTATTCAGGTACCCCCCACCACAACCAAACCTAATGATCTTGTCTGAAACCAAAATATGGTGGTCCTTAAATTTGGGAAATCCAGATTTTCAGAATTTATTACAAATTCTGATTTCCTTACACCTTAAACATAATATTCATGATTAGATTATTTTTTAAATCTGTTTCATTTTCATTCTTACTCCCTTTCAACTCAACAAGAAAGAGAAAATGTAGAAAAAACAAATTTAAATTACCTTGGTCCTGCTTCAGTTGGCATCTCAAAATTCACTTGAACAATTTTTTGTTGAGGATCAATAGCTCTGAGTAGGAAATTTAGTCTAGATTAAGCAGGGGTTCTGCATTATCATAAAAGTAAATATGAGAATTTTTGGCAAAATGATGGAAGTATGTGGTTTCTTTTCCCTCCACTTCTTCCCATTCTGAGTCAGGAAAACTCAGGAATGAAAGATTTTTGTTGTAGAGTCTTCCTCAATAAGACTTTGAAGTGTCTTCCTTTCTTCCTCAAAATCATTAATATACCAAGTAATCTGATTCTTCTGATCTGTCGTCGTAGAATTCCTCATTTTAATGTAGACTCCAGGAAACAGTTATCTACATGGAGGATGAAAGGAAAAATATTAATATATAAAATATTTTTTCTTTGGGATTTAAAATATGAGTACTACTACTTAACAGCCAAGTGGTTGTCCTTTATACATTCAAAATTTTATACACTAAATAGTGAAGAACCTGAATAGAAACGCAATTGTACCCAAAGACAAATTTATGTTCCTATTTTTCTAATTTGTCCATCATCACACACACAATCTTCCCATCACTGTTTTGTTTTTCATCTCAAGCGTAAATTGTAACCTTTGACAATATATTTAAGAATAATTATCACCCTCCCCGAGATTTCACTTTCAGCCATTTAGGGACATTCTTGTGATCTCTGATCTGAGCTCCAACTTTGTAAAGAATGGATATTTAAAATTCTGGGCACACATTCTATGAGATTATAAACATTTTCAAGGTAAAAAAAATTTAACATGAACTGTTTGGCAATTTTCCATTTAATATTATAAGGAACTCTTGAAATAAGAAAATTGAGAACATATACTGCATGAGGCATAAAATTGGTATTTTGAACTTAGCTCAGAGTACATTAGACATAAGATTTCAGTGTTTGTTATACTCTGCTTATGTAGGTGTTCAAAGCGAAAAGTGGAGAGAAGCTTTTGGAAATAAAGGCTCATGATGATGAAGTACTTTGTTGCGCTTTCTCTGCAGATGACAGATTTGTAGCAACTTGTTCAGTGGATAAAAAAGTTAAGGTAAGGCAATGGTGGTGAGCATTTTCCTCTGAGTAGAAAAGTAGTTCTGTTTCTAAACTTGAACCAATTTAAACTGAGCCAATTTCAAGATCTTCTGTTTATGTATACCTTATGCGGAGAACAAGTATTATAGGTACTGTTTTTCAACTTGAAAATATTTTAGAAGACATGCCTTTATTTTAGATGCGCATAATGTAAAGCATAGTTTTGTATAAAGCATAATTTACTATCATATTCTCTTATGAGATGATTCTTCAGTCTGGCTGGAGCATAATATCTGAGTGTGTGAACAGAATCATTACAACATGAGTGACAACAGTATCATAATAGCTTCCTTCATGCTTCTTGCCAGTGTTGTTTCACTTGCTTCTGTTTGTCTTGTTTGTTTTTTTAGGCTGCTTCTGTATATTTCTTTAGTATTGTAATGGGTTCATATATGAATCTCAAATCTTTTACTCAAGAATTTTTTTCTAATATCACCTCAGTTTTTCAAATGTTTCAACAAAGTGCAGGCCTGTCCATTTTAGTAATACCCAAAGACACTATTTTGGCAAGCGCGAATTGATGTGAAACGATACTTCCAAGCATCTTATTGTGATCACATTTTTAGTAAAAACTTGTCTGACCACTGTTGTTTTTAAAAGCATCCTCTATTTTCCACTTTTAACCACAAATTGTTATAACTTGGCCATAACAATATTTTTCTTTTTTCATTTTAATTTCACATTTTCCCCCTCTTCTTTCAAATATTACTGGGAGAAATACTGTTAAATAGTTACAAACTTATGAGAAAAGTGCATTTAATTTATATTAAATGTTCCAGCGTAGTGGTGTAAAAAAAAAAACAAACAAAAACAAAAAACACACATCCTGTTGTTTTTTAATAACTGTATAGAATATATTTCAAACAGGTTTTTTTGTTGTTTGTTTAAATCAATTCTGTTTAGATCTGGAACTCAAGAACAGGTCAGCTTGTACAGGTATAAGAAGAACATGGAGAACAGGTCAACTGCTGCCAGTTTAATAACACAAATGATCAACTTCTCTTAGCCACCTGCTCAAATGATACTTACATCAAAGTAAGTGGGAAATGCTGAGATTATTTTATGTTGCTTACTATTAAAAATGAAGTGTACATACACTTTATAAATACCATAAAACAAGTTCCTTGACTCAAAAAGCTGACTATGTAAGTTATTAGATAAGACAAACATATGACACAACACATGACAACAACGCAGGTAAGGAAGAATATAGTGATAATTCATCAGAAGGTAGGTAGAATTTTTAGACATGGGTTTTTACAGGGGCTTACAAGGAGGTGGAGTGGCACTTAGCTGAAGAGATCAAGGATGCTGCCCCAGCAGTAGGGGACAGTATGCTAAAAGGTATGAAGATGAGAGTTTGAGAAAAGGCTAATGGAAAAGATTGGTGATGGACTAATGATAAGAGCAGAAAGTTTGGAGAAGGAAAGATTATGTATGATCTTCAAAATCCTGATCCTTACCTAGATGTCAGAGGGTACAAAAAGCTATTGAAAGACTCAAGGGGGAAGAGGGTTATGCTGAAGTAGCAAGAGAAATGGATGTTTTTAGCAACTGCATTTTGGAATGATTGGGAGCAGTGGGTGGAAGAAGTGAATAGGAAAAAATCAGAAAGGAAAACTTTAGTAATTAAGGCAAAAATGACCAATGCGTGGAAGATTTTAGCAATTGGGCTGGATTATAACTATAATAAAAAGAGGAACGAAATGACGTAAGAAACTGGAAATGAGAAGAAGATGGATGAATCAAATGGCACCTGGATTGCAGAAAATAAGAATTGATAGTAAATTGTAGTTGTTGATAGAGATGAGAGGCAGATGACAAAGATTAGAAGAGATTCCATTTTGGGGAGACTACACTTGGACATCCTAGAGGATATATCTGAGAGGACTATTGAGAGTTGGGACAGGCTGCAGTGACAGATTTAGCTGTTTCCTCTATAAAAGAAGTAAAAACCATGGGAATATATGAGGTTTTAGGATAGCGGACAAGATTTTCATGTGATCAGTGACTTTGTATGCCTCAATTTTTGAGACACCTTAAAGGGACCTGATTTTTCAAAAAGTGCTCAGCACATACTCACACATTAAAAATTCAGTCCCCTTTAAGGTATCTCAAGTTGGGCACCCAAAATCACCAAGTCACTCTTAAGAAGAGCCACTAAAGCAGGGGTTCTCAAACTGGAGGTCGGGACCCCACAGGGGGTCTCGAGATTATTACATGAAGGGTCACGAGCTGTCAGCCTCCACCCCAAACCCTACTTTGCCTTCAGCATTTATAAGAGTGTTAAATATATTCAAAAAGTGTTTTTAATTAGGGGTCGCACTCAGAGGCTTGCTATGTGAAAGGGGTCACCAGTACAAAAGTTTGAGAATAACTGCGCTAAAGGTAAAGCTGAAAGGCCATTTAGGATGAGAATCGAGAGAGATCATAGATTCAGAGAAATGAGGAGAGTGTGATCAAAAAGTTCAGAAGTCAGCAGACAAAGAAAAATTATAGTGTCCTTTTGATTTAGTTAGCAGGTCATTAGTGACCTTGGAGTAAGGATGGATTCAATGGAGTACATTAGTAGGATGAATGACTATTTGAGGGGATCAGAGAGAGTTTAGGAATTGTTAATAAACTTCTCCTGAACTTGGAAGACAAGAGGAAGATAAGATAAAAGGGAAGTAGTTTGAGAAGCATTGAGATCAAGGCAAACTTTCCATACCCTTCTCCCTCCCACTCTCCCTCAAGGGCTTTGTCTTCATTAGGGGAAAAAAAGGCGTGTTCTTAGTTTGTTAGTTAATTCAAGTGAATTAAAAACTTGAGGTAAATCCTAGTGAAGACGAGCAATTTTTAGTTTTCACATGAGTTAGTAGTTCAAGGTAAGATTTGAAAATCTCAGTCTAAAAATTTAGCTAACTTAATAAATGAGTGTTGCCACTGGCTTCCCTGTGTTGCTGTGAATATGAAGAAAAATCTGAATTAAAGCTTTTCTTCTGTTTTTGAATGTGGATTCCTGGTTTTGGTAGGAAAGTTTTTGATATTCTTAGCTTTAGATATTTTTTTGGTTAAACAGCAGTTGTGTTGTGTTTTACGTTTTATGCAGCTCTGGGATTTGAACAAAAAGTATTGTCGAAATACGATGTTTGGTCACTTAAATTCTGTCAGCCACTGCAGATTTTCACCAGATGACAAATATGTGGCTAGTTGCTCATCAGATGGAACATTAAAGGTATGCTTTGTAAATAACCAGTCTGTTTTTTAAAATGGAAATTTATATTATTGGCTTATATAACATACTTTGCATTTTAATACTACCTTGTATTCAAGAATCTCAAAGCCTTTTACAAACGGTAATGAATTAAGCCTAGTATTTTCACTGTGAGGTAGCTGAGTGGCATTCCTATTTTAAAGATGAGAAACCAAGGCTCAGACGTTAAATGACTCATTAAATGAATAATTCTGTGTCATAGATGGAAATAGAACCCAGGGTCTCATTTTTACTCCTTTATCTTCACCATCCTTCCTGTCATGTAACTTTTCTAATTGAGAGAATGATTTTTGGGATACATTTTTAAATCATATGTGTATAATAGAAGATTTGGATTGATTGGAAAGGAGATCTGGCATATAAAATATATCTTCAATATGATAGTCAGGAATGTCTAACGTATTCTTGAATTTAATGTAATTTTACACAAACGAGCTCAAGCAGAAGTTTGGGAGGGGGGTTGGGGTTGGTTAGGGTAGCTCTTTTCCCCTATACTGTAATGTTTACTTCTTTTAGAAAGGGAGGTATAGTTGCCAATTACAACCTAAAGCTTGTACCATTTTAGAATCACTGTTCAAAGAAGCTTTTATCTTGCTGTAAGAGAAGCTAAATCAGGAATGTTAAAGAGCTGCTAATGCTATTGCAGCTGCTGTTTAAAAAAATGAAAGTTAAAAGTGGTTTAGTTTGAGAGAATGGATCAATGAGATCTGGGGACTGAGCTTGAAAAATTTAGGAGAATCCTTTTTAGATGGTGGGTTTAAATAATGTCTAGAGACTGATTGTCTGTATCCTCCTTAGCTGGGTCCAGGTACAATATCCTGGCAAGAAACCCAGAATTCTCCCTGATTGGAAGCAGTCCCACCATAAAACAGTCCCCATCTTTCATGTCAGCTTTGGCTTGTGGTTACTTGGGGGCGCTCTTCCCAAACCTAGGCAGCTGGGAAGAAGTGAAAGCTTTGCTTGCTTACTTCTTGCCCTTTTCTCCCAGCTGTTAGGGAAAAAATTGTTGCTATTTCTTGTCTGTCTTCCACATCTTTCCCTTTTCTGTTCTACCACTGTGCCAGCTGAGAGGAGATTTAGCTTTTTCTCTTGTCTCCACCCTTTGCTGCTGTGATTGGGACAGGATCCCTTGATGCTTCTGTGCTACTTGTATGCTTCTGTGGGAACAAAGAACAATCACTTTGGATAGCTGCTCAGAGAAAATATACTAAGAAGCCAGCCAGGTGGGCATTGTTAATTCTCTAGCATGCTTCAGGGAAGCTGGACATTTAAAAGCAAAATACTCACAAAGAATGAGTGCCAGCAAACTATTCCAACATCAACTCATTCAGTGCAAGTTTACATACGTAATTCTTTTAGTATCTCATTTCGGTACGCCAGTCCCCCTTGTGCTGAGCTTCTTATACAACATAAATTTAAACTTTCCTGCTGCAGATGGATCTAATTTGAGTTTCATATAGTCTATCTTGAGAGCAGTTTAATCATGGTCACTCTTCAGAATAATAATTTCAGTACAATAAACTACCCTTGAAAAATGTGCCTAGTTTACTTGGACTCCATTTATATCCAGTATGCATTTTTTGATACGGACAAATATTAATTCTAACCATTTTAAGAAATTTCGGTCTTTATTTTTTAATTCTTGCATTTACAATGAAGCACTTGGTATGCTGTGACATGAACTTTAGTTTCAGTATATTATCTTTTAAGACTCCAGTGCTGGAGAACAATTTGTTTACTTTCATCTATCATTCATCTTTCTGTTGAGGGAAGTTCAAATTCTACACCTTAACCTGTGACTATTCAGCCTGTGATTTTCACTTCCTGAGAGCACATAGCAGAAGATGATGTGAAAGCCACATCTTTTACTGCATCAGAAAAATCAGTCTAGCCTTTTTCTTTTAGTTAATACTGTTCAGCATTGTCTGCTATTTGTGCAATTGCATGCTCAGAAGTGGAGGATCCCTTTTTGCTAGTGCTCTACTTCAGTACAGTCAAGGTCAAAGTCACCTATGTGTGTACAGTAACTCCTCACTTAACGTTGTAGTTATGTTCCTGAAAAATGCGACTTTATGTGAAATGATGTTAAGCAAATGCAATTTCCTGATAAGAATTAATGTAAATAAGGGGGTTAGGTTCCAGGGAATTTTTTTTGCCAGACAAAATACATTATATACATATACAGTATACATTTTAAACAGTTTAATATTGTACACAGCGATGAATGATTGTGAAGCTTGATTGAGGTGGTGGAGTAAGAGAGTGTAATATTTCCCAGGGAATACCTTGCTGCTCAATTATGAACTAGCACTTGGCTGAGCCCTCAAGGGTTAATACACTGTTGTTAATGTAGCCTCACACTCTACAAGGCAGCGTGGACTGAGGCAGGACGGAGAAAACACAATAGATGCTGGGCAGTAGCTGCAAACATTTCTCTGCAAAAACTGAACATGATGACGAGCCCATGCTATCCAGATGGAGCGCACCACTCTCCTCCTGACAGCACATACAGGGCTGCACAGGTGCTGACTTTCCAAAGTGCTGGGGAGAGAGAGAGAGTGTTGTGTTGTGCGTTGCCCTTTTAAGTACGGTAACCCTATTTCAAGTATGTTGCCCTTTTAAGCAGATCATCCAGTTCAGACAAGAAGCAACAGCTTCCAGCAAGCTCCCTCCTTTCTGTCCCTGAGCCCTGTTCCCCTCCTCCGCTTTGTGGAGAGGGGGTATATGGGGGGGCAGGAGCAGGGGAACATCCTGATATCAGCAAACCCTCCCCTACCCCCAGCAAGTAGGAAGCTCCCAGGAGCAGCTCCAAGGCAGAGGGCAGGGCAGGAGCAGCACAGCAGTGGGCGGAGGGACACCTGAACTGCTGCTGGGCAGCTGCTGAGCCACATACTTTACAGGGAACTTAGGAGAGCTGCTTGCTCCCAGCCCCCTCTGGTTCTAATCCCCCTGAGGAGGGGCTGCTCTTCCAGAGAATCCTGCAAGCAGTGGACAAAGGAGGCAGCTGTCAAAGGATGTTATAAAGGAGCACTGTGCAACTTTAAAGGAGCTTGTTCCCTAATAGATCAGCAATGTAACAATGAAACAACTTAACCGGGACAATGTTAGGTGAGGAGTTACTGTAACTACTGTAGGGTGGAGGATTATCTGGGTTTATTGTTCTACAGGTAAAGTTAATTTGAGTTTTTGCAAATAAAAATCTCACTTCCCTCACAGGACTTAGGTGACTACTACTGTTATGTTTCAGAATGCTAGCTCTGTTAGTTTGTATCAGCAAGAACTTCAAAAACAAACTCCAAAGAGAAACTGCAGAACTGGAATTAATTTGCAAACTGGACACCATCAAATTAGGCCTGAATAAAGACTGGGAGTGGATGGGTCATTACAAAAACTAATTTCCCCATACTAATTTCCCCCTACTGTTACTCACACTTTGTCAACTGCTTGAAATGGGCCGCCTTCATTACCACTACAAAATGATTTTTCCTCCCTTGCTACTGTTAACTGTCTCATTAGCATTGATCCCCCTCCCCCCCTCAACTTGGTAAGGCAACTCTCATCTTTTCACGTATTGCGTATATATACCTGCTGCTGTATTTTCCACCCCGTGCATCTGATGAAGTCGGTTTTAGCCCACGAAAGCTTATGCCCAAATAAATTTGTTAGTCTCTAAGGTTCCACAAGGACTCTTTGTTATTTTTACTACTGTTATGTTATTACTTAAATTATATCTAGAATTGTGTGTGCTTTATTTCTGTTTTGGGGCTCGTTGTTGATAAATAATCTCATTTAGCCATAAAGGGAAATCTAAAATAACTTTTGTAAAAAAGAAAAAAGTTGATCACAAAGTTTGTCTGTGATGTTTAATAAACTACCATTCACTAATAGTTTCTGCTAGTGAACATCTTGACAAAAGTTGGACAAATGTCAGGTAAAGAAGGGAGTTTGATAGTACAATCTGATTGGTAGAATTTTAGCAAAAAGTAAAGAGGGTTACCATAGGCAATTGTATTTTCTTGGTTTCAAAAAGTCAGTAGTAGCTGGCCTATAATTTTACTATGGCCTCAGTGCTTCCCACTGAAGGGATTGTGTAGATAGTTTTAAAAAATAGATTGATAGGAAAATATATATATAAAATACACATACAGATACAGAAGTGTAATATTTGAATGTGGAAGTTCTGTTGGAAAAATTGCAACTAAGTCCCTGTGGAATGTGTAAAATATGTTTATGTAGACATTCAGTGCAAAGTTTTTCAATTTTCAAACTGGAAATTTCTTCAAAACATTTTAATTTAATACAAAATAGTCTTGTACATAACGGCATATATATTAAACATCATGCTTACAGGAACGTATGTTGTGCTCTTTTTACTTCGTGGTATGCACATGAAAAACTACAATAAACTTAATCCATAAAAGAAAACATTCTTTCTGTTAGGGATTATAAAATAGTCTTGCATTTTAAACCCAGAAAATGTTAGGTTTTTCTCTGAAATATGTTTATAATAACTTTGAGGGGAAACTGCTTCATGCAATTTTAATATTTAATAGATAAACATAACCTATAACTAAATGCATTTCATAAGCAACAAAGATTAAAGTGTATTATGTTATGTTTCCCCATGTCTTTTTTGGGGGGGGAAGGGCAGGTGAAGTAGGGCATATAAGATCTTTTAATCTTTCTTTAAAGGTCAACAATAATTTTGTTGCTCTTTTCTGAACTTCCCCCAATTTTGCAATACCTTTCTGGTAAAGAAATGCCCAGAACTGAGTATGCATTCAAGTGCAATCTCAACACAGCAGTGTAGAGGGGCTATCTTCTTTTCGCTCTGACATATTTGCGTACATGAATGTACAGTAACATTCCAGGATATCTGGAAAATTAAATTTAAAATATTGTATATGCTTTTGAATAACCTAATCAGTACTGCAATCGGTTAATGCTAATTTCTGTCATTTACACTAATTGATTTTTAAGGCTGATTTTAATATATTTGTTCTTGAAGCTTTGGGAAGTGTGTTCAGCAAATGAACTGAAAACTATTGATATAAAAGACTTCTTCAGAAATGCAGATGAATACCAGGATGATGTGGAAGTGTTAGTGAAGTGTTGCTCCTGGTCAGCAAATTGTGCTACAATAATGGTGGCAGCCAAAAATCGGCTTTTAGTAAGTACTTCATAATATTCAAACTCTTATTTCTTCCTGTGATCTGTTTTGTTTTACCTTAGCCAAATTTAAAAAATGCTTTGTTGCCAAAATGTGTGTGGTTTTTTGGTACAAATTGTTAGTGGAGGATAGCAGGAACATTTTATAGTATAAGGGGAAAAAAATGTTTGAATTATGCTTGTTCCTACAGTGCAACTGTCCTGGAGATCAAGATTCACTAGTTTAGATATGTGTGGGGAAGAGAGGTATGAGCAGCTATGACTGGCCTCTTCTTCATATTCTGAGGTAGCACTTAACAAAGCGGGGTGTGAAAAACTAGCTAGGAGCAGACAGTGCAGATGATGTATAAAATAAAATCTGTAGGCCTTATAGTAATATATGAGAAGAGTCCCGGGATTTTCCTGAAGGAGGGGCCAACTTGCAAAGTTTGGGAAATGCTGTTCTAAGGATTGGTGGTAAGAACTACACTAATGGCTGAAAGACTTGGAATGAAATATAGTATACTAAGGAGGGGAAGCAATTCTGACTTTCAAATTTATAAAACAGCTTATTCAGAAATTGTATGGAGCTTTATAAATTAACCTGAAAGTTAAAACTGCTTGGTGAAAATTGTGTTCTTAGTTAGGTCAGTAATCCTCACTAAAGCCATTGGTATTGTTCAGATGTAATCAATGGCAGTGTGTGGCCCACAGTATTCCGCTAATATCAAACAAAAGGGTTTTTTGTTTTCAGAAAAGTGGAATAGTATGTTTAGACTGCAGGTTGCTGTGTTCTTTAAGATTCTGAACTACATTTTCATAACAGGAGCTGCAGGTGCTCAGCACTTAAGGTGTGTGTTCAGCACCTCTAGAAATCACGTTCTGGATCTACAAAGCGTGCAGTATTGCAAACCTCAAAAGTTTAAAAAAAAAAAAAATCAGACCCGACCCAAAATAGTGAATTAAAAAAATTAAACCATATGCTTTTTGTCTGCTTTCTTATTTTTTTGATCTCTTGCCCACCTCCAGTGTGTGTGTGTGGGGGGGGAAAGTATTACAAACTTTAAAAAACTTGTAGTGAGTAAGGCAGTTTTGGCCCCTGCTGCAGGAGTTCTCATGCGAGAACATAACCAAGATCAAGCCCTCATTGTGTCTGTACAATGCATAGCACCTGGTAAGAGAATTCCCTACCATGAAGATCTTAATCTAGTCTCAGAATACAGTGGTGAGTTTGACAGCAGAGCTGAAACTGGGACTTGAAAACTCTTCTGATGTAGGGTCTGCTGAACTTTCATTATATGGGAACAACTTTTAATCCTTGCTGATGTAGGAAGGATTCAGACCAGTAATCTAAAAGTGAAAAGTGCTGTAGCTCATTAGCAGTGCCCTAAGGCCTTTGAGAACAAGACTTGTTTTCTGCAAAGATGAACTTATTAAATCAAATTCTATCCTTTCTGGATTTCACAAATTCAGGGTCTGCCCCTCTCTGAAGACACAGCCAAAATCTCTCACACGTTACACTACATCTCAAACATGCCATCTGCCACATCCTGTTCTTACAAATTCCAAGGCCAAAAGGGACCATTTGATTATCTAGTCTGACCTGAATAACACACGTCATAGAACTTCTCCAAAATATTTCTCAGAACGTATAGTTTAGAAAAACATCCAATCTTGATTTAAAAATGGTCAGTGATATGAATCTACCATGCCCCTTGGTAAATTATTCCAATGGTTATTTACTCTAACTATTTAACATACATGCTTTATTTCTAGTCAAAATTTGTCTAGCTTCAGCTTCCTGCCATTGAATGGTGTGTTATCTTTCCTTGCTAAATTAAAGAGCCCATTATTAAATATTTGTTCCCTATGTAGATACTTATAGACTATAATCACCCTTTAACATTCTCTTTGTTAAGCTCAAAAAATTCAGTCACTGTGAGGCATGTTTTCTAATCCATTAATCGTTCTTATGGCTCTTCTCTGAATCCTCTCCAATTTATCAACATCTGTCTTAGAAGGACCAACACTAAAACTACAGCACTAAGACAACTACTAACACAGAATCCAAATTCCTTTTTAAATATAATATTTTGCAATATAAATTATGCCAACAATTACTGCAGAGACTTTATACTAACTTGCATACTTCCCCCCCACATCTCTCCAAACTGCACATTGATATCAGCAGGGTTTGAACTCCTAATTTTCAGATTTGTTGCAGAGACCTGTTCCACTTTAGCCATTGGAGTAACTGGTGAGAGAGAGAGAGCATGCTGATATGTGGACCAGCCCACAAAGAGGGACGCAACACACTGCCAAATATTTGTGCAACACAGAGCGCTGGGAATCAGAGTTCTTGATTTTTCTTTCTAGTTCTGGAAGCAGATTGTTTTCTAGGGTTACAGACACCATTGCCAACATCCTTGCTTAGGTCTTTTGTAAGGACTGAATCCAGCACTTCTGGATGAGTCTCTTCTGTTTGAGTTCTGGAGACTGTGGAGAGACATCAGCACAGTTTAGAGAGCCCTGGAGGCTTATGTTACAGGAGCATCCCTGGGCATTTGAAAAGCTGCCCCTCCTTTGAGTCTTTTGTGGTAGCTGCAGTGGAGGGGAAGCAAAGCAGCTAATTGGATATAAAACTAGTTTGAAAGTCTTGATGACAACAGCAGGAGAAGGGAAGCCCTAACCCCGCACAAGCTTGCTCCTCCTTCATGGCCCCTTTGAATAATCTGTGGAGGAGCAGCAGCAGGCCAGGTCCTCTTTGTGCACAGAGGGAGTTGCAGATGGATGAAAGTGGCCAGCAGGCTGTAGGTGTGACACCTTGCAACTAATGGGTATAGACACACCTGGATAACATTGTAAATGTGCTCCATGAAGGGAAAGGTATAGCTGTATTTGTGAACTACTAAATTATGGTAGCCTGTTTAAAGACATTTGAGGGAAGCTAGAAATGATGTCAAACCATTGTGGATTGAGTCAGGAGATGTTTCAAAATCTAATTTTGCCATTACGTGATAATTAGTATTATAAAGTATCAGTGGGGTAGACGTGTTAGTCTGGATCTGTAAAAAGTATTACAATCTCAGGTTTTTTCAGGCTTTTACAATTGAGTTATTAAAGTAGCTCAGGATTAAAAATTGGTGTAGTATTAGCCTTCTATTTGTTAGAATTTTGATAAAGCATTCAGCCTTTGAGTTCTGGTATGCAGAAATAAGATACTTTCAAGATTAGTTGTACAACTCAAAAAGGCTTTATTTAATAAATAGTATATAATGGACTACTTACCAGATTTAATTTAATAATAATTGGTGATTTGAAAAAACGAAATGAAATGACTGCTGAGGAAAAGTTAGTTTTACATCATGTTGACTATAGTTGATGGCGCCAGTACTAATGCACAGTTGTTTCCTTTAAGAATTGGCTGCATAATACAAATATTTAAAAGAAAAATTTTCATTTACACAGTGTTCTAAGAGTACCTATAAAGCCAATGTAGCTTGTTTTGAGGTCAAAAATACTGTATATTTTTAATATTCTGGGGGAATTCTGTGCAACTGCACATGTACAGAATTCATGTCCCGTGCAGATTTTTTTTGCTTCCCAGCCACAAGAGCAGTCATGCGCCTGTCCCCAGCAGTGTGGGCAGCCAGTGGAGAGGTAAATCATTTCAGGGGATAGGGATGCCCTGGCTGGTGGCTCCTACCCTGCGCCTGGCTCAGCTGCTAGTCTCTGCTGAGCTGGGGGAGGACAGGAGTTGCTCTTCTCCTGCAAGGAGCAACCCCATCCCCAGAATCCTTACCCGGCTGCACCCCCCACTTCCTGACCCATTGCTCCTCAGTTATGAGGGGAGGGGTCACTGTACAGGGAGTTGTTCCCATGTCCGCCACTTCCTGTTCCGCCCAACTCCCATGTTCTGGATCCCCCCATATCTAGACCCCCCCCCCCGCACCTAAACGGCACTGCTGAGCCTCCCACACCAGAAACCCCACCCCGCCGAGCCTTAGCCCCTGCATCCGCAGCCCCATGCAACCAGATCCCCCTAATCTCATCCTCCTACACCTCCTCATGAGCCCCAAGCTGCACCCAGACCACCCCAATGAGTCCCCCCACACTGAGACCCATTGAAACCCAAACAGCTGCCCCCAGACATCCACCCTACCAAGCTCCAATCTCCCAGCATCCGGGAACCTCCCCCCCCCCCCTCTAAACCATCCCATGCGCTCCCCCCGCCGAGACCCATCTCCCCCTGCTGAGGGTCAACCACCATCAACTGGACCCCCCCCAGAGTCCCATTGATTGCCCCTGCACCAAAAGCCTCCAATGAGCCTGTACATCCAGATTCTCCGTCCCCATCCGCACCTGGAACCCCCCTCACCCCACTGAACTGCCCGCACCTAGACTGCCCTGCGCAGAACCCTCTCACCCCACACCTGGATCCCCTCACGCTAAGCCCTTCCACACTTGGATCCTGCTGGGCTGAGCCTGCGTGCCCACACCTGTTGCGCCTGGTGCAGAGAGGCAGGGCCCTGGGATGTTTCTGGGGCAGGTCCGGCCCTTGTGCTGTGTTAGGTCAGGTGCAGCCTCACCGAGTCTGTGTCCTGGGTGAAGGAGGGGGGCTGCAGGGTGATCTCCCACTCTGTGCAGCCAGTGGCCTGTGCTCTTCACTGCCATGCTGGAGCTGCCACATTTATTTATTGACAAAATTTGCAGAATTTTAAAATATTGTGCACATAATTTTTTTTTTTTTTGGTGCAGAATTTCTTCAGGAATAATTATTTTGTATTAAATTGTGTATTTAAATATGCTTTAAATAAATACTTGGATGATATAAGGCAGGGGTCGGGAACCTTTCAGAAGTGGTGTTCTGAGTCTTCACTTATTCATTATAACTTAAGGTTTCCCATGCCAGTAATACATTTTAACGTTTTTTAGAAGGTTTCTCTCTATAAGCCTATATTATATAACTAAACTATTATTGTATGTAAAGTAAACAAGGTTTTCAAAATTAAATTAAAATGTGATATTACGCCGCCGGCCCACTCAGCCCGCTGCCGGCCTGTGGTTCCATTCACCTAGTATGGCAGCAGGCTAAGCAGGACCTGCGGGACCCCGGGTGATAAGGGGCTAGCAGCCAGGACCTCAGACTGCCAGCGGGCTGAGCGGGGCTGGCGGCTGGGACCCTAGACCAGGGGTGGAGATGCGAATGTGGGGGGTGGGTGCAGGAGCTCCCATTTGGTGCTCAGGGGATGTGGAGAGGGTGCAAGAGTCAAGGCATGGGGTGTGGAGGGCTGAGTATGTGGGGGGGTGCAGGAGTCAGAACGGAGGCTGGAGGTGTGTGACGGTGTGCAGGAGTCATGATGTGGGATGACTGGGTGTGTGTGTGGGGTGCAAGGAGTTTAGGGGTGTGTGTTAGGGGGGTCAGGAGTCAGTGGCAGAGGCTGGGTGTGTGGGGGGGGTGCGGGGGGGTCAGGGCAGAGGCTGGGTGTGTGGGGGAGGTGCGGGGGTCAGGGCAGAGGGCTGGGGTGTCCGGCCATGGGGTGCTCAGCACCCTGCCATGAGCGTCTCACTGCTTGGGGCTGGAGGCGATTATCCCTGATATCCACCCCTTCCCCAAGGGCCCATCTGTCCCCCTCTTCTATGCCTCCTCCATGGAGGAGTGAGCATGCTGTGGTCTCCCTCCCCCTCCCCCTCTGTCATAAGTAGATAGGTAAGGGTTAATTTCCTTACCTGTAAAGGGTGACAAAGGGGGCACCAAACACCTGACGCAGAGGACCAATCAGAGACGTGGATTTTTTTAAGAGTTCTGGGGAGGGAACGGAAACTAAGGCTGTCCTTTTGGTTTTCCTCGCGTGAGTAAAACAAGCTTTTCTTGC